>NC_087372.1:32614016-32914016 GCF_031761385.1 Necator americanus
TGGAACAGCATCTATTTTCCGGGCATCTTTGTTTTCCTTCTAATTATACACATCAGGAGCATAGAAGTTCGAAGAAGCTATCATAATTAGGAAACGAATTTCAGAATCAACTACCGAACAATATCCGTGAAATAGCTTTAGTCGTGCTCCAATTTCGTGCTGAAATCGGTTCCGAAGTGAATATCGACGATATGAAACAATATGAACGCTCTATCGTGGATTATTTTCAAAAGTAAGTTGCTAGTGAACTTTTATAGAGTTGGGATGGAATTTTATACAGCTAATAAAACTGGATAAAGGTATTAGGGAAAACATTTGAGCAAATATAACTGTTCACTCCATTAACGTCAATTTCTCATTTTTTAGAGAATTCAAAAGCGATTTGATCTCAGTGAACGTGCTTACGGATTCATTTATTACATCAGAAATTGGTATGTTGTTGTAAATTGTGATTGTCTAAAAGTGATCATGGATTATCGTTAGTTTTAGTTCGATCTGGTCTAACTCTTCTACCTTTTCTCGTTATTGGATTCGTCATAATGGCCACTTTCTCTAGTGTAACCTTTTCGATAAGTGCCACAGCTCTGAAACAGATGGATATCCACAAAGTTTGTTTGTTTGTTTTTTGTTCCGACTAAACAATTCCTCATATTTTTTTCCGATTTTGATGAAATTCCTTAGATTACTCTGGCAATTATGGCCTGCGTGTGTCCGTTCATGGCCTGCGGTGCCACTCTTGGTGGGATGTTTTGGGCTGGATTTCGATTCGGCTCCATTCTCTGTGTCACTCCATTCCTGGTGCTTGCCATCGGTGTGGACGATGCTTACCTTATGGTGAATGCTTGGCAAAGGATCACATCTCATCGAAGGTTTGACAGGTTTAGATCCAAAACATCGAACAATCCATCTATGGAGTTGTTTATTCCAGAAAAATGCCAATAGACAATGTGAACGTCGAAGTACGACGTCGAGTCACAGAGATGCTGGTGGAGACAGGGCCATCGGTGAGATGTAGCAGTTAAAATCTCATCCAGAAGATCTTCTGAAAGGAACATTTTTTTTAAATAAATTTTCAGGTCTCCATTACTACTATAACTAATGTGTTAGCTTTTGGTATTGGAGCACTTACGCCTACTCCAGAAATTCAACTATTCAGTATAGGAAATGCGCTCGCCGTTGTTGTGGACTTTATTTTCCAGGTGATTTTTTCACCAAAATTATACTCCTAACACACGCACATAAACACCACTACGAGGTGACGTTGTTTTTTTCTTCATTCTGCGTTCTTGAAATGCTTGCTATGTTCCGAAGTTCAAGAAATAACAAGAAGTTGGAATTGTGGTGTTGTTCTGGGAAGGTTTCTAGTTTTTAGGTCTTTTTCTTTTCTAGTTCTTGGTTTTTTTTTTTTGTTTCTGCTTTGCTACCAACGATCTCGTAGCTATAAGGGAAAGGTAGTGTTCTTCCCCGAAAATGTCTGTGGTGCCATCATCTTCTGCAGACTATACATCCTAACACAGATTTTTTTTGAACAGAAATGGATTTTTCTTTTCGTTGGACAACAACTACAGTAAGATGAAGACGACGTAGTTGTATAAGCGGGTGTGATTGAAGAGGCGCAGTAGATAACGGTTTGGTATCGAGGTCAGACCATTGCTGGCTTCATTCGGATTGCTACGATGAGTAGTGCCAGCGAGAGCTCCACCTCGACCCCAACAGCTACACTCCACCGGCGCCGCTTCGACTGCTACCCCGTACGCAACTGCACCGCACATCAGGTCGTCTTAAAGACATCACTCCGCATCTTCCGGGCCGTTTTTTTTTTTTTTACGGGAATTAGGGAGAAATAGACGTAATCACACCCCTCTCCATTTTGACGTTAATTTCCTCCTGAACTCTCCATAATCTACTAACCCGTATACGAATATTCCACCTGAAGTCCGTACCACCTCAGATTCGTGGGGTGATGCCTTTAATCCAGCTATACACCACAGCAGCACCACGCAGCTGGCGCATAGCACTGCAACCACTCAATCTTTTCACATCTTTAGCTGCTTCCCTTCAGATCTCAACAATGCTGTTCATTTTGACGTTAATTTCCTCCTGAACTCTAAAGGATATTATTCACGCAGCACCACGCATCTAGAGTGAAGTGTAGTTAAGAGTAGAGGAGCGGGGACACTCGAGCGCGCCCTCATTTGTGGAAGTAAGCAGCGGAATTAGTCGGGCCTAAAACCTGAGCATTAGTCTTAGAATATCTATGATATATAAGCTAAAGTTACAAAGAAGAAAAAGGAAAATAAAGTTTTTAGAAATGAGGGCGCAGTTGAGTGCTTCCCAACTACATTTTCCCCACATCTATACATATTTGTTATTGTTTTTAGAGATATATTTTATCCGTTTGTACACACAACTTGAGGCATAAAAGAAACACATGCAAAACAGAAGGATTCCCAAGGGATTGGCGAGAGCCGCGCGTTTCTCTCGTACCGGTCAGGTCGAACTGACCCTGAGGGCGTCATTCTGACGTAGTCAACGTCTGAATTTCAGCTTATAGGAAATGTGCGAGTATTCTGCCGCGCCGACTATTTTAATATAGGTTCCTCGAAGAGAATAATGTGCACCATATAAGTTCGAACTTTAAGTCAGATAGTAGCTAGAATGGCAACGGATCAAAATGCAAAATTAGGAACACTAGAGATGAATTTTCAAAAAATCGTACTAGTTCATTCGATCCTATCATATGATGCGTTCGTTTCCAGTTGACAATCTACGCGGCCCTGATGGCAATCATTGGTCGGCGGGAAGTCGAAAAAGAGCTCATGAACAAACAATTAGCTTTACAACAAGCAAAACCAGCCGAGAAAAAGATTGACATTGAAAATGAGTCAGCAAAGAAGTCGAGGTTAGTCATATGACTCCTGAAATTAGTTTTCTGGAAGAATACTGCCTCTCTAGAGTATTGGACGTTTACTGTAACTTCATCTCGAACAAATTTGTCTCCTCTGCTGTCATTGCGGCCTTAGCAGTATACTGGTAAGCTGATTTCTTCATTTCTCTCTTAGTAAACGTTCAAAAAAAAAAAAAAAGATTTCCAGGTACGTTTCAATCGTTGGGACACTTAACATTAAGGCTGAACTTAGTCCAAGTAAGCTGTTTCTGGAAGATTCAGATTTGGCAAAAGTTCGTCCAGGTTTTTAACTTTGCACGATTTTAAAACATGTGAACATGTGGAAGAACACACGAATTGCTTTGCCAGATCTTTACGGCACGTAAAAAATTCATCACACCGTACTATAGCGTATGTTGGGTGCTTGTGAAAAAACCTGGTGACATCTCGAATAGGACCAATGCTAGACGGATACATCAATTGGTACGCTGTTTTTTCACTCCTTCCTGGAAAAATTTTCGCTAATAACCTTGATATTCCAGGTGGCAGACTTCGAAAATTTGCCTAGTTCTGTTGGATCGTACTCCACCAAATTCTGGTTGAGAGACTATGAAGATTTCTTGAGACAAGCTGAAGAACTCGATGTTCCGGAAGAATTCGAAGAGCCAGATACTGCCATAGAATTCTCTCAGAATGGCAGGCATGTATCTCGTATTAGTTGGAAATGCGATGAGAAGAAAAAAATCCAAGTGATTCTTTCAGTGCTAGAGTACCGGCAAAGACTGCAGATGAAGGTGGGAACGAATTGAAACAATTCCTAGAATGGCCAGAATTCTCGTTCTGGAAAGGATTTGTTCAACTCGATATGAATGGAACAGGGTAAAGAAATTCAGTAGTTCTCAAGAATTGGAATGATAAACTCGGGATATTTGAGTATTAGTGAAGTTAGTCCTTCAAATCGTGGAAAAACCACTTGTGGCATTTACTATGGGTTTGGATGGGTTGTGAAGGGCATAGTGCAGTCAAAACGACATGAAATACGGTGCAGCTGCGTAAGCAGTTGCGCTCGAAGCGGTGCGGTGGAGCACAGCGGATAGTATCGAGTGAGGACCACTTGCTATCATCGTCCACTGCTGTGAGTCATTGCGATCGTCCCACCTCGATTCCAGGCGCTATCTCCAGCGCCGCTTCGAGCGCAACCGCTTACGCAACCGCATCGGGCTACGTGTCGGTTTGACAGTAACCATGCATGATGTTGTATAAACCTTTAAACTGGTCGGAAAATCGGAAATTTGACAAATACACGGCTGCCCGACTAAATGCCAGCATTAACCCGATATGTGGACATGATATGCACACACGTATGCGTGTATCAATGCATATAGTAGAGTCAAAACGACATGGACCACGGTGCAATTGCGTACGCGGCTTCACTCGAAACGGTGCGGTGGAGCGTAGCAGTTAGGAGCGTACTGGAACCCTTGCTCGCAGTACCCATCACTACAGCTTGGGATGGTCCCACCCTTATTCCAACTGCTGTTTCCGCCGTGCCGTTTCGATCGCGTACGCAAATGCACCGTGCTTCATGTCGTTTTGACCCGACTATACAAGACTTGTTGAATAGCGCTGTAATCTCCTCCAAACAATTCGAAACAAATTTAAGTGGTCTCAGCTTGATACAGTCGAGTGAAGGCTTGTCCAGTTGCGTAGGCAGCTGTGCCCGAGGCGGCGCGATAGGGCAGGCAGTCACGGTCAAGGTGGGACCGTCGCTGACTCGATTGGTACCGCAAAAATAAGTGGAGCTAGCGATTGTTCAACCTTGATCGCAACTGCTGCACCTACTGCGTCGCTTCGTGCGCAGCCACTTACGCTACTGCACCCAGCTTCAGATCTTTTTGACCGACTATAACAGCATGGGGATCCCATGGGGATGAATAAAACGAGCTATTTTTGAGCATAAAATATGAGAAATAACAGGATGTTCCGCAATTGCGTCTCAAAGGAAATGGTGATCCAATGCAAGCAAATTACTCGAAAAAACAGAAATAGAACTGAGGAGTTGTGTAAATCTTCACAATCGAGAAAAATCTAACTATAGCGTCTACCATACATTTTTCATAGTCAAAACAAGATTCAGGAACGATTACAAAGTGACTCGATTCTTTTCACGACTGCTTTCCATGGCGAGGAGCTGGTCGAATGGTCGAATCGAGCGATTCTTTTGAATCAATGGCGAAGCCTTGCTGACAAGGCATGCATGTATCATCAATATTTCAACAATTCTCTTCACTCATGTAATATTTTACAGTATTCGGATCTTGGAGTTTCGATTTACGAAGACGACGCTAAGTTTCTGGATCTAATCGAGACCATGGTGCCTGTGTCAACGCAATCTGCACTGTTCACATTTATTTCCATGTTTGCTGTTGCTGTTTTGTTCATCTCTCATCCTCCCACTTTGTTTGTTGCCACCCTCAGCATCCTTAGCACTAGTATAGGTAAATAGTTCTATATTTTTGCTATTTTCCATCTCTAATTTCGAGGGATCCCTACATTAACCCACTTTCCAGGAGTTTTCGGGATCATGTCACTCAGAGGAGCCGAGTTAGACCCTATCATGATGTCGGCCACAGTGATGAGCATTGGGTTCTCGGTGGACATTCCGTCACACATTGCCTACCACTACTATCAAACTGGTAGGTAACCCTAACAGAAGTCAAATCTTTAGTTTAATCTGAGAGATTTTCTGGGAGAATTACCAACAATCGGATGAAATAAGTGCTCTCTAGGCAAAGAATCTAATTGTGTTCGGGAACGGCTTCAAAAGACCGTTGCTGCTGTAGGATTTCCAATTATGCAGGCATCGATTTCGACGACATTATGTGTGCTCAGCTTATTTTTCGTAAAGCTGCACATGTCACAGGTATGACTTTCCGCATAACAATATATAATTTAAAAAAAAGAAAAAAGTTAAAACGACCTGATGTTTGGGGTAGTTGCGTAGGCGGCTGCGCTTGAAGCAGCGCGGTGAAGCGAAGCGTACTGGTTGGCATAGAGAGGCGACCGTCAATAGTATCATTCATCGCTGCAGCCCGAGTGAGTGAAGCTAGCGATGGGCCCACCTCGATCTTAACCACCACCTCTACGGCGCTGCTTCAAGCGCAGCCGCTTACGAACTACATGTCGTTTTGATTATATTAGTTACCGATTATACTATGGTCAACAGCAGCAATGTTTGTTTGCAACGTTTCAAAATGTAATTACATTTCGAAACGTTTTAATTTCATTTTTAATTTCACTGCATTTGGTTACTCGCTGCAGTTGGGTAAGTGGCTATGTTCGGAGCGGTTGAGATCGATGGGAACCCTCGCTAGCAGCACTCATCGCTGCTGTACGAGTGAAGCTAGTGATGGTCCCATCCCGAACCCAACCGCTAGCCCCATCGTGCCACTTCAAGCACATCCGGTTCACATTTGGATCGAGCTTCAGGTCGTTTCAATCCGAATATACTATCGTTTTGGTTTTATCCACTCATTATAATTACTCTGCTTCTATTTGGTTGTTAACATTGTTATTCCAGATCTTCGCCGAATGCATGCTCCTCGTTGTATTGATCGGCATGATCCATGGCCTATTAATAATACCTGTGATCTTCAATTTGCTCTCAGTATTCCCATCTAAGAATAAGTCCCGAGTATCATCTCGAACCTAGGATATCTATATTTTGTCATCATCATAACTATATTCTTCTTATGGATATCCAGGCTAACTTATTCATCTATTGCCGCTGTAAATTTTTGCGTACACATTAGCCGACGTTGCTTTTTAAGCATTTTCCAAAGAACAGAACTGTCATCCATACGGGTCTTGAATGAATCGTTCCTCTTTTGCACGATTTCACGAATGAGATGAGAACTAATCCTTTTTCGAATTACTCTTTACACCTAGTTTTCTCATCAATCATCAAAATGGTTCCGGATATGGTATTCATGTGTGTCCAAAACTGGAAATTATAGACACAATTTTTATTCAAAAAAAAAGAAGACCGCACAAACAGAAACAATGGAGATCAACAAGTTCACAATGAAACGAAAAACAAGACCGATAACTAAAATATCCTGAGTTAAAACACCCGACTCCTTGTGTACGACCTTCCACAAAGAATGTTTTGCATTAAACATAAATAGGAACCCAACAGTGGTTTTTCTTTCAAATGCACACCCGTATTTCTTCAAATACTTCATGTTAATAAATAAAAAGTACAAGTTCACTGAATAATATGCTTCAAATACTTTGAGAAAGCATAGCTATTTCGAAGATCTCAACATTCAACGTTCAACTTTTCAACGTTTCTAACACATTTAGAAAGAGGAAGCTGCCAAACACTAGAAACTTGGAACGGAGAGTATTTTGAAAAGAAGAGATACTTGCAAGTGCGGGTATAATTTTTCAAGAACCGGGGAAACATGAAACAAAGAACCAATCACAGAAAAACGGCAATCAAACGTACCAAAGCGAATGATTCCCAATTTTTTCCTATGAACCTTTCCAGTATAACATACAGTAACTCAATCACTACCATTTTTTTCATCAGTGCAACAAGGATTAAATTCAAAGAATGAGGAACAAATTCGGCTAACATAAGATGAAAACGACGATGTTATGAAGAATTAAAACACTTCCAGAATACCATTCTAATATTGCAGGTATACGAATCTGGCGTGTATAAGAAAGGGAATCTCATCTGCGAAATTGCAAAACGAGCATTGCCAAGCGAAAAGAATGAAATAAAGTGATATTCACTACTAACAAAAATCCATCACGGGTTGTCCAGAATAGGGAAGAAGCGAGTGAATTCACTGTTCACACGCAAACTACATGTTTAAATGAACCTATTCTCCAAATGCACTGCTCATATAGATCAAAGAAAGAGAAGTTGATATAATGCAAAGTGATGAGTTACAACCCACATGGTAACGAAACGTCACTCATTCGCACTTCATCCTCTTCACATTTGAAACCATGAACGGAGATGATGGATGTTCTGTTCGTTTACAAGCTAAAATTAGGAATACTCCAAGAAGAACGAAATACAAAAAAAGGATGAAAAAACTATAAATAAAGGAGTTGAGTCGACTAATAATATAATACTTGGTCAAGCAGACTGGCAAGATTCCCGTGGACAGCATCAGTTAAATGCCTACAAAAATTACCGCTTTGAAACACGTGGTTAGAATAGAAATTGCACCTCTGGTGTTCTATGCTTGCTTTCAATAACAGGAACTTTCAGTGACCTAACGTTGAATCATACTAGAATATCTCTCCCAGAGGACAGATTTGCTGTCATAATTGGAGCTATGTGTAAACTCTCAAGAAGACTCATGGCCTTAGGTAAAATGCTGAGTTATGGGCTTTCGCAAACAAGTCAGGTATAAAATAAATTGTGTAGAGTAGAATGAATCGGCATCCCAATAATCCACTCCCACCAAAGTTCGTCAAAGCACCACCGGACGGAAATCCCACAATTTCTAGGTTTACATTTCAAAAATGGTTAAAAAGAACAGATTGAACAGCATAAATAGGGAAGTATTTCTTCAAATTAAGCCTAACAATAAAAGTGTCAAACATTCAAATAAAGTGTCGGAAATGACCTGAAACGAGGTTTAATATTAAAATAGGGTGTATGGCCAAGAGAGGGTAAAGTGTAGTTGGGAGGCCACTCAGTGGCGCCCTTATTTCTCTAACTAATCACATCAAGCGAAGCCCTAAGGCCTAAGCATTAGTCTTAGAGAATCTATGACATGTAAACTAAAGCTACTAAGAGAAAAAGGTAAGTTGGAGCGTCGGAAAATAAGGACGCCACTGAGTGCCACCCCTCAACTACATTTTACCCCGAAGAAACATTGTCAAAAATCTGTTTGATTACATTGATGTTCTGGATTACGATAGTAACTCGAAACACCAATTTATTAGTCCTACATGAACCAAAGGAGGTGACTAGTCAGATTAACGGCTGTTGGCGCGGAGCGAAACAAAAAATAAATAAATAAAAGCAGTTTTCTTTAACGTTAAGTGTTGTAGTCGGGGTGAAATCAAGGATGAAGGACAAATAAAGGAATTACAACGCCTTATCTCAAAACAAAGTTAGGTGAAAAACATTTGCTCGAGAAATAAAAGAAGAAAAAAATAGCAAAGCTCACCTAATCGATGTGGGATTACAGAAAATCCTTGTTTCGAGGAAACATTCTCGTCATTTGCAACTTCCACATCCATTTCGTCATTAGCCGCCTCTTTTAATTCTAAATAAAAGATAGTAACAGATAATGTATAACTAGCTGAAAGATATATTAAGACAGTATCCTAGCGAAGCGAGAAATTACAATGTTTTGGAAAATGTAATAGAGATTAACAGGACAGTTACCTAAAGAGGTAGTTTCAATGAACCATTGCTGTCGCATACGCATCACACGCAAACGTTCCGCTTTGTAGAAAGACCTAAAGGAATAATTTTAATGTGTACGTCGATCAGTAACAATAAACAAAAGGTAAGATGCTCATCTATACTACATACTCGTGCACGATACAAGAAAGTTTCACCAAGAACCATAACGAACGAAAAGAAGAAAAATTACAGAGAAACAAGAAAATTATTAAGATGAAGGTTTTCACAATGGTTAAGTTCACAGACTCACATAACGTTATCGGTGTTGTTCCAGGGTTGATAAGGCGTACCCTCACATTTGTTTCTTTGTGCTTCTGCTGAGCACATATCTAGAATAAAGAAAAGTTTTTAAAAAAATGCGAATGAAAATCTGCTTATGGTTTACCGCACAATAAGAAACGCCGAGAAATACTAAAGAAAATCTCTAGTTTCAATGTTAAAGGAGGAAATGTTCGAGAAGATACAGCAAGGAAATATCATGCTAGAACAAATCAGTGCATTCGAATGTAGTCCAAGATTTTTGATACAAATCCTCACCGTTTTGATACAAATACATACTTATTAAAGTAATGAATAAAAGTTGAAAATTTGAGTATCGCGCCAATCAACACATTCGAAACAACAAGCACCGCGTCCTCAGAGTGTGAGTCAGAAAATTGCGGACGATGAGAGAGCGATGTGAATCCGGAGACGGGAGAGAAGGCGCTCGAATACGTCGTGGCAGTTGACTGAGAAGTACACCAGGAACATTTTCAACACCGTACTTTTCGAATTTGAAACGTGCAATAGTCGAATATTCGAATTGTCGAACAATCCGAAATTGATCGACTTGGCAAATGGTCGAATAGCTGCTCAATTCGTTCCCTAGTATATGTTGTGCATGCAATGAAATGTCCTGATGGACAAACTCGGCACCTTTTCGGGGACCAGTTAAGCCATCGTCGAAGCTCAGTAATCGCTATTAATCTTGGGACTCTTACGTTCTCTCTCATATTTTTCTCCTAGTAACTTTAGCTTACATGTCATGGATCCTCTAAGACTAATGTTTAGGCCTTAAAACCCCGATTGATTTAGTTATTTATTTGTTTACAGAAATAAGAGTGGCACTAAGTAGCCCCCAACTACATTTCACCTCTCTTTTGTTCTTTTGTACATTATAACTTATCCTTTTTTCTGTCGAGAAAAAAAAAATTCCAAGATGATTTTTCGTCAAGTTTCGCGCTCTCGTTTGTCACCGCAATAGTGCGGTGAACCCAAGGACATGAAGATGGTTGGTATCTCCCTCTCTATTCATTATATCAATCGTAAGTAATGGAGCAAACGGTCACTCTAATGACTGAAAAAATTGAGCGGATTTCACCTCGACAATCACTCCCTGCGTATCAGTAGCGGTAACATGTATGACTGGTGTATATAGTCAGGTAAAAAAGGGCTGAAACTCAATGCAGATGCGTAAGCGCCTGCGGTTGAAGCGGCGCGGTTGGAATCGATGTGGGATCGTCGCGAACTGCAGCAATGAACGGTTGTAGCGTGGATCCTTACTTGGTCATAATCGCTGCGCTCCTCCGCGCCGCTTCGAGCGCAGCCGCTTACGTAATTGCACCGTGCTTCATGTCGCTTTTACCCGACTGTATATGTGTATGTGTATATGTTTATGTGTATGGGCGCACATAACAAACACATAACATCTATACCTCGGCTACGGAAAATACAGTTGATTTAGCTACTTTCCAGTAGATTAATATTATTTTGTGCGAAATTGATGAGCAAGACTCGAGAGCCAGTTCTTCGTCGAGCAGGAACCGTTATTGTCTGACATGACAATTTTCTACGACAATTTATCAAAGCAACACGAATACAGCAGATATAGACTGTCTAAAATCCAGAGGATAAAGGAGAAAGAAAAAGGCCGGGAGGTAACGTCGTCTTTAGACGTCAAAATCAAGAGTTCAACCAATATCTTGATGTAGTGGTCATGCGCACAGCTCAGCATGAGATCAACGAATCGCTTCTTTTACGGAGACCGTTATGCTCTGCATTATTACTACTTATTATTAGTATTACAGCGACTGTCACTCTAATGCCTAAGGGGTCGAAACTCGAAAGAAACGGATCCTATTCGAGATTTGTTCCCATACGCTCCTTTAAAGGACTTGAACAGAAGAAAATTCAAGTACAGTATCTCGAGAGATCATCCCATAGTTGTGTGGGCAATGTGATGAACTGTTGAGGACTTATTGCTGTATTTATCGGATCATCGAAACGTATATGACATGGATATGAAAGAGGAAACGTAGAAGACGTGTCTAGCACTGTGATCAATCAAAATCTAGCGCATAGTAACATTAGGAACGGAATACAGTGTGTTCTTCTGACCAGGTTTGACCATTCCTTGCGCGTTTTTCGATGCCAGTATTCGAATCCGAAGTCCGAGAGTAAACATGTATTCCCAGCCGTTTATTGGTTTCGTACGCTTCGAGTCCAGATAGTGGTGGTCCCACCTAGATCTCAAACACCAGCTCAACCGCACCGCTTCGATCACACCCACTTCCGCAACTGCATCGAACATCAGGCTGTTTTGATTTGTAATTGTTCCTCTACCCTTAAGGCAGAACTGCTTGGTAGTGATTGATGACTAGTGAGTGATAGTGATTGATTATTCTTTAGGATTATAATCTATGGTATGCTCTATGTTTCTTTCTTTTGTTGGTGTACCGTTAAGATTTGTTACTATAGTATGGTAAAAGCGACATGAAGCACGTCGCAGTTGCGTACGCGGCTTCTCTCAAGGCGGTGCTGTGGAGCGTAGCGGTTAGGAACGTACTGGAACCCTTGCTGGCACTACCCAGTTCGCAATGGTCCTACCTCGATCCCAACTGGTGCCTCCACCGCGTCGTTTTGACCCTACTATAGTCATCGCATAATTCCCATCCAATCCAATGGGAAATATAAAGACTTGGACTTTGTATTCCCTATAATTTGATATGTTTTGTAAAAATAGCGTTGGGACAGTTTGATTTGTTAGGAGATATATGTGTGGCGCTTTTAGTATGTATTGATTGGGAAGTTAGCTGATTGCCGGTGATCGCTCCCTTTGTCCCCTATCCTTTTCTGTACTATTCACTCGAGTATTCGAGTGCTCTCTTGAAAACTACGGTGAACTGGTGCTGCTGATCAAGATGTAGAGCTATGTTTAGTTGGGTCAAAACGAAATGATTTGCAACGCAGTTGCGAACGAAGTTGCGCTGAGGGTGGGATCCCGTTATGGTCGTTTTAAAACGACCTGAAACATGGTGCAGTTGCGTAAGCGGCTGCGCCCGAAGTTGCGCGGTTAAGATCAAGAGTGGACCTTCGGTAGTACTACTCATCGCTGCAGTCCGAGTGAAGCTAGCGATAGTTCCACCTCCACACCAACCGCTAGCTTCACCGCTGCTTCGGGCGCAGCCACTTACGTAACCGCATCCAGCTTCAAGTTGCATTGACCAGAATATAACCTTAACCAAACTGCAGAGAAGTGCGTGCGCAACCACTTGTACAAGAGCCAAGGAAGTCAGCTCGTTTTGACCCGACTACAACAGTATTGCTCAAGGGGATTTTCATATAAGAAGCCACAGTGCGGCAAAAAAGGGGCGTCGAGGTAGTTGGTTGAAGTCGTAGGTGATTTTAACTAGTGTTAGCTTTTCAAAAGTATTCGTAGGAATGAAAGGATAACACTAATGTCGTCCTTTTGCGTTACGTCCTCGACGAGACAGGGCCTGATACCTATCAGTGTCATAGCCCTATCGATTATCGTTTTATCGATCAGGAGAGGTGGGCGTGCCAGACGAGGACGTAACGCGTCACAATACGTTCGACGATGGTTGTAAATAAATGAATGTGGGCGTCTACGAGAAGTTTTTTGAACACCTTTTGGAAACATGCACAAACACCGCTGCTACTCTGGGCAAACATTGAAGTAGCAAAAGAAAGGAATAAAAAAACAAATGCAGGAAAATACTCATAAGTTCTATCAAACGTGCAGCTGTTGAAATTATGACAGTTTTGAGGTAAAACTCAGAAATATGCGCTTGCACCCAACATTGTTAGAACACAAAAAACAACACAAAATAGTGCGCTCACCCCGTTAATAGTGCATTGCATTTCCGTCAAAATCATACGGTTGAGAGAATTCCACCAATTCCTTCGAAAAAAAAACGGCAAAAAAAAAAGTTTTCTTGAACCAACATCAACAAGGAGCACTCTTACTACCCCAAGGTATTCAAAGCGAAGAAAAACCACCCACTTTCTATGGAATACACCAAGGTCATCCACTGTTTTTTATGTTCCCATCATGTTCAGTACGAAAAAAATCGCGTAGGTATAAAAGTGAGAGGATCACATAATGGAGAGAGTTGTAGCTGAAGATGGCTGTCCTCTACACCTTTCTTCTCGCTTTACTCGTCGCCTTCATTCAAAGGTGTGTTTTCTTTTTAAAAAACATGAAGATAAATAGTCTCCTTCATCTGAATACAAATATCATCCCTGAATCCAGCCTTCATCATAAGGATGTGCCACTGGAAGGTGACAACGAAGTAAAATCAATCCGATTTTTATTTCTAACCTCGAGAAGTTGAAGAAAATTCTGTACTTTTCTTGAGAGAATCCGCTAAATTGTTTGTTTTAACACTCCTATCTATTCTATGATCGGGTATTCCAACAGTCTTTTGATTGAAGGGGAACCCTTGCTGGCACCACTCATCGGTGCAGTTCGTGGTCCCACGCCGATCCTAGCCGTTAGATGCACAGCGCCGCGTCGAGCGCAGCCGCTTACGCAAACTGCGGCGAGCTTGTGTTGCTTTGACCTAAATATATCTTAAATTCTCCTTCTGTTCTTCTTGTTCTTAAATCTTTCTTACCTTCGCGTTTAACCACCTCATGCCCTCATGCTTCTAGTAACTGTGGTTACTTAAAGGCATCACTCCACGAATCTGAGGTGGTACGGATTTCACGTGGAGTATTCTTATAAGGGATAGTAGATTATGGAGAGGATGGCGATTCCGTCCATTTCTTCCTAATTGTCGTAAAAAACGGCCCGGAAGATACGGCTTCAGGCGTTCTGGCGCACTATTTTCCACAGTGAGTTCGACTGGAGCGGGCCAGCCTTGTGTGGCGCCGCATCTTCCGTGTGTTTTTTACGGCAATTAGGAAGAAATAAACGGAGTTACCTTCCTCTCCATAATCTACTATCCCTTATAAGAATACTCCACCTGAAATCTACACCACCTCAGATTCGTGGGGTGATGCCTTTAATTGCAGTAATTTTTCCGCACCTCGCATGGTGCGAAGCTCGGGTCAAAACCTGATCTGATGCCGAACTCAGTCGCCTAAGCGGCTGTGCTTATAACGGTGCGGTAATCGAAGAAGGACCATTGCTAGCTCCACTCAGGGTTGAAGAGGTGAGTGGCGATGGCGAGTGCCCCACCTCAATTCCAGCCGCTGCCTTTTCCGCGCCGCATCGAGCGCAGCCGCTTACGCAACTGCTGCGGCTTCAGGTCGTTTTGACCTTCTGTGCGTTTCGAAAAATATCGAGAGAATCAATGCTTTTATTTCAGTCTAGTTATCTATATTTTTCCAAAGATATTTAAAGCGTCTATTAAGTACACATATAAGTATAATAATCGGATCCATTCCAGTTCCCATGGATACTTCCCTTATGCGGGCTACTTCGACGGTTTGTCAATTAAATCACTTAGTTCTTATTAAAACAAGTCTTTAGTGCTTTGCACATAGCATTTGGTTAATAAGAAATGAACAAATATGACTTTGTTGTTGTCCAGGGTATCCTGGATTCGGATTCCCGCATCTTGTTGATCCGTACTATGGAGCGGTGATGGTTCCTGCCCCGCGGTTTGTTACCACCTTCCCTTACGCTCTGGTAAGTAGGTTTTGTTTTAGTTTTGCTTCCACACGGGATCTTTTTCTTCCATACAATGATTCTGTGCTCTTCCAGCACTCACATTTCTACCATCCTCGCAGTGCTTTCCGAAACATCGCTAAATCCTATCGGAAGGGTAATTTTTATCTTTCTAGTGTAAAGTTCTTCCAGTACCTTGTTATAAGAAAATTACTTTTCAGAAGATGGACATCTCTCCGATACAAGTTTCATCTCCCCCATTCGGAAGAACATCTACTGATCTGAATATGTATTCCAAGTTGAGATGAAATAAATTCCATCAATTTAGATTGTCATTTCGAGTAGAAAGAGCTGCCTCCGTGCCAAATTCGTTTGTATTTAAAGTATTACTAATTTTGGACTGAGAGTAATCGTCAGCATGGTATGAATATTTAAACCAAAATGAAACTGATTTCACCAAATATTATGCGCTATTAGGGGCCTTTGGCGGTGGTGTAGTCGGTAAGAGGTTCGTTCGTCTGTGACTTCATGATCAATCGACGGTTCGGAACCGGCTTAGTGCTCACTAGGCCTTTCATCTCTCTGGGCTCGACAAAGACGTAGAAGAGTGTTTTGGGAGGATAAAAATACTGATTAGACATCATCGGCTGTCGTTTTGACCCGACTATAGATACAGTCACGGGCGGTTGTAGCGCAGTCGGTTAGAGGTTCTGCTGCCTACACGATCGATCGGAGGTTCGAATCCGTCCTAGCGCTCACCGACCTTTCATCCCTCCGTGGTCGATACCAGACTGTCTGGAAGGACAAAAACACGGACTTGATCATCGGCTGGCCTCCGCAAGTCATTGTATAGGCCGACATGCTTTCAAAAAACCTCAACGATTACGAATTTCAGTTAAAGGCATCACCTCACGAATCTGTGGTGGTGCGGATTTCAGGTGGGTTATGCCTATACGGAGTCGTAAATTATGGAGAGAAAGGTGATTCCGTCTATTTCTTCCTAATTACCGTAAAAAACGGCCCGGAAGATACGAAATCGAGCGTTCCGGCGCGCTATTTTCCACAACGAGTTCGATTGGAGCGCGCCAGCCTTTGCATGCCCCACATTTTTCGGACCGTTTTTTTTTTACGGCAATTAGGAAGAAATGGACAGAATCACCCGCCTTCCCATAATCTACGACCCCGTATAGAAACTCTCCACTTGAAATCCGCAACACCCCAGATTCGTAGAGTGATGCCTTTAAACGCGCTGGCGCATCCCAAGCGGATTGATTG
Organism: Necator americanus; assembly: GCF_031761385.1. Classification (NCBI taxonomy): domain Eukaryota; kingdom Metazoa; phylum Nematoda; class Chromadorea; order Rhabditida; family Ancylostomatidae; genus Necator; species Necator americanus. The sequence continues at coordinate 32,630,514 of NC_087372.1, forward strand.
ACGCGAAGCTCGATGCAGTTGCGTTAGCGGCTGGGGTGCGGTGCGATGGGGTGTTGAGCTCGGGGTGGGGTCAGTAGTCCTGTAGCGATGAGTGCTGCTCGCAGGGGTCTCGCCACGATCCTAACCGCTACGCTTCACCGCACCGCGCCAAGGGCAGCTACCTACGCAAATGGAGTTAGCTTCAGGTCATTTTGAATCGACTGTAGATGTAGCACAGCAGAGTACTAGATGATGTTTATGACGACAATATGTACAAATTTCAATTACAGTCGGTGCTTCTTCTCTGCAGATCACGTGCGATTCTCTTCGCTTGTAAATCTATTAATGTCGATCGTTCCTGGAATTAATAAAACATTTTACTCTAGTCAAATTCTCAACATCTCGAAAGCTACGGAATTATACTAATGTAATATAATCAACGAATGTTGCGGAACCTTTGTTCTTTTCAGGCTACGCTTTCGTCAAAACTTAATTCTTGGAGTATATTTGAAATAAGTAGCTCATTTGTCTTCGAATGGTATTTTCAAATCTTAATTTTGCCTACTTCCTAGGATTCCGACGGTTTGCGACGGAGGATTAAGCGGTGTTGTAGCTGTGAGAGATATGCGGATCCGCGTCTTTTTTGGGTTCTTTGGGTGAATTAGCTACTGTATATGGGACCTTGTTACTGTATGTGGGACCTTTTTGTTTTGAGAAGTTGTTTTCTCTGGAGAACATCTTCATAGCACATTCCGATACAGATTGAAGCGATCTCCTTTGTGTGTGTAGTGGAAGTGACTGTGCTAACAACGAACGGAGCGCGTTCGATTCGCTTTTCGGCTAACGTACAAAAGAACACTTGAGTGTTCCTACTGGATCGGCGACGATGCTTTGCACAAGAGGTCGCATGTAAAGGCTGGCTTTAATCCGACCCCACTTAACACGGACCCACTTATGTTCTCTTACCGTAATCTCACCCTTTGACATGCATATGGTAATCTTGACCACTTGACATTTTTCACAGACGTTTTTCTTCGAATCGAAATGAACTTCTTAACCGGACTCGAGGTTCCTTACTCTACTAAATGTTTCAAATTTATTGATTTTGTTCCTGAAATATACTTTTAACTTCAATATTTTTCAAAAAAAAACATTTAATTGAGATGTAATCACTATAAAAACGTCAGTTACAGTACACGTTAGATAAGCTAGATTGGAGACCGGAGGTCAATCTACTGGTCACATTCACATCGACCACACATTTTAAGAGAACGAATTTGGCAACCTAATGGGAACATCAACAGCAGTGATAAAATCTGAGATGAAGACCGGAAATTTCTTCCATAAATTGTTTTTGTTTCCACTATAAATAACTATAAAATAAATACCACTATAAATATGTATAAATACGTCATAAAATAAATACGTTGGATGCTTCAATGATTCAGAAAATTTTTTAGACTTGATCCTAAAGATACGGAAGAAAAAAAAGATTTTTCTCAAGCATATCGCATTCCTACATTAAATTGGCCCCAGATCAGTTTTATACTTTAAATTGCTCACTTGATTAGTTTCAATAAACAACATTAGCCATACGAGAAAAAAAAAACAAAAATCAGATAGTTAGTAAAGAAATAAGTAAAAGTACAAGCAAAAAGAATATTGGCTAGCGGTTCTACGGAGTTATCATGCAATCTCAACGATGTGGATACAGTTTCTGATTCAGAGGGATCCGGAGTACTGTAATAAGTAGCAGTAACATGTTTTTTGTTTGTTGTTGTGTTTTTGCTTGTCGTGGTGATTAATGTCAACGCTTGATGAGTCCGATCTATTGTTCCTTTTCGTTTCCTTTTCCTTCCCTTTATTCTTCCTTTCTGTACATTTCCTTCCTCCTCCTCCTTCTTCTTCAATTGAATCAGGAGCTAAGAAGGATCTAATTAATCCAATCAGATCTACTAATATATAGTTATTGTTTATTTATATTATATACGTATTACAGTTTTAGATAGCCTTTATGTCTATTATAGTCCTATCACTTATCTATTATTTATTTATTTATTTATCTATTTAATTCTCCATGTGCGACTTTCGATAAACCTCGGCATGTTGATGTTTCAATAAATAAAGAATAAAAGATTGTAACAACCTCGTGTCCGGCTCAATTAAAGAAAATAATTATTTATTTTCTACTTAATTATTTATTCATTATGCTCAATGGCGTGCTAAAAAGGATGTTGTAAGGATGAATACAAAACAAATACAGTAAATACATAGTTGATATAAGAAAAAGAATACAACGATCAAGGATCAGTCCTGTGTACGATTCTGGCCTAAGTGATTTAGCGCTCAATTATTATTATTATTATTATTATTATTATTATTATTATTATTACTATTATTATTATTATTATTATTATTATTATTTATTATTATTATTATTATTATTATTATTATTATTTATTATTTTATTATTATTATTATTATTATTATTATTATTATTATTATTATTATTATTATTATTATTATTATTATTATTATTATTATTATTATTATTATTATTATTATTATTATTATTATTATTATTATTACATTCAAATACTACAAATGATTTGATCTTCCAGGCTCTGACGAAGGCGACGATGCCGAAATGTTAGCCGTAATAAAGTTTATTAACAATTTTGGCTCCCGCTTCGATTTGACAATCGATTCAAATATTACATTATTTAAATCGATCTAATTCGATCTAATTCGACGCGAACGAAGGAGGATCACCGTCGACCATATTAGCACCATAGTCAGTCTGTCAAATACCGAAAGCTGCTGTCACCGAAGCCGTGCCGGTATCGACAGTCGATCTTTTGTTTTATCTGGTCACATTTCGCCCTCATAGGCGCCGCCCCTCCATTGTTAGTCGCCACCGGACTACGGTAGCCGTGTAGTCTCACCTTATCGACAGTACTTCATTGCTGCTCTCTTTATTCAACCGGACGATCTCCAGCTTCTCCGACCCCTGAACCTCTGATAAGCACCTGAAGTTTTAGTGCACTTATGCAGAAGATTAATCGAGCAATGTCGGACGATGTCGCACATCAAAAAGCCGGCGGTGCTGGCACTAAGCCAAAGGTTGGTTCTTATTAGCATCACGATACGATCAGTTCACGTTCGATGAGCAGCAACAGTTTCTAGGATATGAAATATCGATCCGTGATCCGTCATTGGATCACTCTTTATCTATCAGATTGTCTCAATATTTTTTGAAAATATTTTTTTTCACGGTCGTCAACACTTTAATTCACAGCAAATTTGGTCCTAAGCCATGTTCATAAGATGTGGAATAAAGGATTTTAGAGCCGAACATCTCCTACGGTGTCTCTATTTGAAGTGTAAATAAAAATTACAAAAATTTTAATTTACTTAAAACTAACTAAACTTTTAAAACTTTGTAACTTACTAAAATTCTGCCTCTTCAGTGAGATATTTACTACTCCGCTGAGTTTTCCGCTGAGTAGAATATTTTTGTCGTTGAATGGACAATTTTTAAAATAATAAGGAAAGTGAAGAAGAAACGTTTAGGACAACTTAATGGCAATAATTTTCGCTTTACAACCTAGTATTTCCAAGCGATGATGTGACATTTTTACAAGATAAACTGCGAGCATTTTGGTGTGAGAAATTGAAAAGAGTAACGTAAACAGCTTCCAGAAATTCTCCACATCCTCTAGTGTTAATAAGCTGTGACTTAACTCCTGAGCTCCAAAAGTCACCAAATGCATTGTTTTTTTCTGTTGCGTATTATTGCTGGAATACTGTTCAAGCTCCTCGAAGGTTACTCCTTATTTTAGCGTTTAGTTGAGTTATATGAGGGAAATAACCCATCGCCTCACTTTGTATTTAGCCGCTGTTTCCAGCGCTACAGAATCTGTGGAAAAAAAAGCCACAAGTTGTAGCCAAAATTGGAGCAGTCCAACCAGAAATGTGGTTCACATGTTCTTTCGTTCTTTTGAATCTTTTTCTTTCCTTTTTTTATTTTTTGAGGACTACTTTAAAACATTAACAAACACAAATTATTATTTCCCTCAAAAAAATCCACACTTTCAGGTCGCAACACCACAAGTTGTAGCCAAGATTGAGCAGTACAAACGAGATAATCCGACCATTTTTGCGTGGGAGATCCGTGAACGGCTTATCAACGAAGGTATGCAGGATCCAAACCTAGGGTTCACAGGTGTTTGAAAAATAAGTGAGCGATCTTGGTTAGATTAATTTCTTTGATCGGCCTCTCTAGGATTAGAAAGAAGTCCGAGCTTCTAATAACTGTACTTGGATGAAATTTGAAAAAAAAATCCGCGGTTTGAAAAAACATATTTGCACTTTTTTAGGGGACAAACACAATTTTCGGTGAATCTTCAGTGAACAGTGCTTGCACTTTTATGTTGTAGCGAAATTCAGTACTTAGTCAGCTGTGTTCAAGAAAAAAACCGTCATGATGGGGGGTCTAGTACTTTAGGTCAGCACATCATCACACCAGACCCTTCTAAAAGTTAGGGCCTGGTGTAGCCCATTCGGTTAGAGATTTCCTGTGGGCACACCGTCGACGGTTCGAAACTGTTCTAGTGCCGACCAAGCCCTTCATCCCCCTGGGGTCGGGTAAATTGGTGTCAGACTTAATTGGGAGGATAAATACACTGACTTGGGTATCGGCTAGCCCCTACAAGTCATTGTATGGGCCAGTTGCACGTTCGTAAACCTCAAACGATTCTGAATTGAAGTAAACGTGGGGGGAAGCATCCCAAGCGGATTGATTAACGTCTACTTAAACTTTTTAAATTTTATCTAAAAGTTAACCGAATCGTGAATAGCTCTAATCGGACTTTATGACCGAATTGATTCTCTTTTAACTCGCTAGTAAAGTGAATTATCATTAAAAAGTCTTTATATTGAACAAGATTTTACATAAAATAGTACTTTATTACAATTACTACTGATTTGCTCAACTTCTCTCGAGCTAGATCCATCCATCCAGCCCGGCTACTGATTAGTTATCGTTCTGCATATTCAGGATATTCGAAAATTTTCTCCTCTTCTTCACTGAAAAATTTAGCCAAAAACTAAAACTGTCGTTTTTTTTTTGCTACCATTATTTGACCTGGTATCCAGATATTTTTAACCCTTAACATTCTGAGCAGGCATGGTTTGAACGTCAAATCCCTGATCTCACTAGAACAGGCAAAGGCAATGTACAACTGTATTTTCGTAGGGCGTTGTCCTCAAATTTACGTTTTCTCTATAGTGGATTACTATCAAAATTTCTGGTTCTAACCAGAAAGACATATAATTAGGGTTAAATCACTTCTTAATCGGAAATCAGCGATAAAGATAATCCGAGTCCAGTATTCTGCCGTAAGTCCCTTGATAATCGTCGCGCAGCGCTTTACCTCGTCACGCGCCTGAAGATCTTCACGTCAGTAGCGGGTATCGTCTAGCTGGCGCAAACAACATTCTCCAGCGACAGCTTTATATTGTTTCAATTGTTCGCACTCTTTGCACTACACAGCAGGGGGTTACGGTAGCCGATGGGTGGTGTTTGTGCATTAGTGAGAGGGTGAATGTGATTCGCACTTCACAACGTCGGTCGAGTACCGTATCCATTTCACTTTGAATTACCGCCGCGCCACACATCGAACGCAGACAATGTTTGAACGGATGCTCGCCGTTGTTTGCACACCAGCACTCATAGCGCGAGAAGTATCTGATAGTTGTTAGCGCAGAAAAAGCTGCGCCGATGCTTTCACCACACGAGCCGCCTCCGATTCACCGTGTACCGTAACCAGACTGCTCAGGAGAACTAGATTGTGCGATAATGTGAGCTTTTTTCAGCCGTCTGCTCAACACCACCGTCCGTGTCGTCGATCAATCGAATTTTAAGGACTAGAGCAGCGGAACGAGCTGCCGAGGAGTTGACGATGATTTTGAATGCTCAACATATGGCAAGGTAGAGGAGTAGTTGATTTTACGGAGGAAAAACAACGTTTATAGGATTTCTAGAGAACTAAAAAATTCCTAAATAAATTTCTAAAAGTTTCTAAAAGATAAATGCATGCTTAAAAATTGTCCATTCATAAATCAAGTTCTGTCTTTGGTGAGTTCATAGAAATGTACCACCATCAGAACTCAACAACGTCTTTCTCGGAAATCAACGTGGAAATCCACGAGGAACAAGGCATAAGCGATAAGTCCTTGTTCCCGATGAAGATCGACGTTGAGGTCAAAGCAGGACCTTTGAGAGGTCCAACATTACGTTGTTGGCTTTTTATATGGCAATATTTTCAGCGTTGAATCGACCATAGGAGGAAAGTTTTTATAGTACTTGAGGAGGTCATAGTTTGGCTGTAAGCGGTTAGTCAGTGCAGTGAACATACAATAAGATGAATAGATTATCCATTCTGAGACAAATGTTCTTGTTCTCGCGAAAATTCCGGTATTTCACTTTCGTATGATCAGAGTTAGTCAGAGGTCCCGCTGCTTGGACGATCGATCGGAGGTTCAAATCCGTCCTAGTGCTCACCAAGCCTTTCTTCCATCCGGGGTCGATAAATTCGTACCAAGCTTGTTTGGGAGGATAAAAACACTGACTTGGCACATCGGCTTGCCCCCACAAGTCATTGTATACGCCAGTTACACGTTAGTAAACCTCTTGCGATCCTGAATTGAAGTGAACGTGGGGGCGCATCCCTAGCGAATTGACTATCGCCAGACACTTTATCCTTTATGATCAGAATCAGGAACATACATATGTATATGCATATTACGTAGAATTATATGTATATCCCCTTCTTCGTCAAGTTCCGTGCCACGCAGGCTTACCACAGAACCTCAAACGTGGGTAATTAAACCTTTAACAGAGATCAAAATTTACAACAAAAACTGCCAAAAAGTACCAGCAAAATTCATTTTTGATAAGAAAACATTCGTAGAAATATATAGAGCAGAAAACAGTTGCAAGAAATACGTGTAATCACAACAAATACAGCAACAAAAATGGAAGCCGCAAAGGAAAATAAAATAATAAAGGATGTCGCAACTTTGCATTACGCCTTTCGCATTTTGAACCACGTTTATACTGTCGCGCACTCGATTTTCCCAAAACACATGGTCCGCTATTTTCTTGAGATAAGCCTTCACTCTTTAGCAAAGGAAGATGTTTTAGGAAGGAGAAAAAAGAGTGTATCGCGTTCTCCGTGATGTATATTAAAAATAAATGAATACACAGGACAAATAGAAGTTTTGTTGGTACACTCTCGAGAAAATCGAAAAACAACAAGAACACAAGTGATACAAGTGTCGACAATCATTATTTTTGCAAAACTCCCTAGATTTCGCTTTCGCGAGTACAGATCTAGGAACTACATATGTGCAAATTCTGTTGTCAAGGATCTTTGATTCAAGCTGTTTTGTTGGTGATGGAGTGCTTTTCCGGTTTCATCTACATCCAGAGAGTAACGACAACGAATTGACGCACCTTTACGAAGAGAGGGACTGAGTGGATTTCCACAAAAATCTTGGAAAATTCAAAAAGTCCACTTGTAGAATTGAACTTTTTGCACTACATATACTGGATTTACCGACCATTATGTACTTCGCCGAAAATCTTTAACTTCTTACTATAGTAACTACCAATTTTGTGTATTTTTGCGATATTTCAAATTCAATTATACGTGGATTTCTGGTTGGTATTTCCTTCAACTCCAACTCTTATGTTGGACATTTGCTTGACTTAGAAAAGACTTCTGATAATAGCGAATAGTAATCTTTCCTACTATTACTAAGTTATCTTAATATAGTAATCATCATATGCACACAGAAAATAAAGCTCGATGTTTTACGCATCGCTTGCAGTCAAATTAGTCTTATCTTCATCACATTTTCTCTTTTTTCTCTTCAGAATTTAGCATTCTTTCAATTAAAAGAAGTGGTAAAATTATTCCCCTTTAAAAAATCGACGATCGAAAGGCAGATCATGGGCTCGTTTTTGAAATCGATGTTCTATGTTTCTGATCATTTGTTCTACCTTCTACTTTTGTTCTGTTCGTATGTGCAAGTGATCTACACTAAGTGGTAGGTGTAGATCACTGAGGCGATAACGCTTAATCTCAAGAAAACCCAAACAACAAATGCGTTCTGATCTGAGAGACGGAATTTCTGAGAAACCGCAGCTTGGGAAAGTTTTGTGGAGCACAGTGCGCTTCCGGATTCGTTGGATCCCCACTACGAACCATCCGTGCGCTAAGAAGCGACATTCATAGAGAACAACAATGAAAACAGTAAAGTTCTATTTTAGAATGTTGTAGTTATTGATTAATTTCCTATTATTATTTTTGTTACTATTATTGATATTATTATTATTATTATTATTATTATTATTATTATTATTATTATTATTATTATTATTATTATTATTATTATTTTATTAGGGCGGGTGTAGTGTAGCGGTTAGAGGTACCGCTGCCTGCATGATTGATCGGAGGTTCGAATCCGCCCTAGCGCCCACCAAGTCCTTCATCCCTCCGGGGTCGATAAATTAGTACCAGACTTGTAAATAATAAATTGGAAAAGAGAACTTTGTCCTTTATTATTATTATTATTATTATTATTATTATTATTATTATTATTATTATTATTATTATTATTATTATTATTATTATTATTATTATTATTATTATTATTATTATTATTATTATTATTATTATTATTATTATTATTATTGTCGTTAGATTATCACTTTAAAGCATCTTTCTAGTCTGAAGAATAGAGAAATATGGAGACTAAGGAAAGTATGAAAAATTTAAGTTTGCTCTCTAAAAAACGCACTGTTTAAAATTTGTTTTTTTTTTCAAAGCAAACGATAAATGTCCTGAAATTGATTGCTGAAAATTGCTGTTTTTTTTAGCCAGCAACGTCTTTCTTCCCGTATTCCACAAATCGGTCTACCGCCGCCAAATTTTCCATTCAGCTTTCCACAAGCAGTTTGGCCAAGTAAGCCGGCATTGAAGGGTGTATTTCTCGACGTGTTTCCAGGATCAACTTTCCAGGTTTTGTACTGAATGCTTCACTTCCCAGCCTTCCGCTTCCGCTTCTTTCCGCTTATTCATCCAGCGTAGCACCTCCGTCACCTGCTGAAACTGTAGCGATGAGCGAAGATGACGGGACGATGAGACGATGTGGGCGTAGCAGTTTTTCACAAGGTTGTTCAGACACTTTCGATTAATTACAGCGTACTGTTGTGCTCATTGGAGCATCTTTTCTTTCTTCAAACAATTCCGGATTCGATTTTAACCTAGAACTAATTCGATAGCCGAGTTTCTATTTCTGGCGGAATGTTGCACTGCAAATTTAATTTTATATAATTTTCTTTTGTAATTTTATGGTTTTCCAGAACAACTAGAACTTCTGGAAGCTTCATTTGCAAAGGAACCATATCCAAGCATAGCGCAACGTTTGGAGTTGGTGAAGAAAACTCAATTGCCGGAGGCCAGGATTCAGGTGCTTATTTTTTTGGTTGAAAGCACTTAATTAAGAAAGTGACTAAATCCAACTTATTTGAGGTCTGGTTCTCGAATCGACGCGCCAAATGGCGCCGAACACAACAGGAAAGCAGCGGTTCATCAATCGAAAGAGAAGATGACGAGCAACCTCCAGTTTTGAAGAGAAATATGTATGTTTCGAGTTTGTAACTAAGAATATAATAAAAAAAGCAGGAATAATATTAATAAATACTAACATATTAATAGTAGTGATAATAGTAAATGTAGCAAAATTCTCATATGATTTAGGAGTATCGAATTAGAAACCTCAGTGGAACAGTCACCACCGCGGAAGAAGACTACAACAATTTTTAAGCCCTATGAATGATAATGAGCATAATTTTGTTGTATTTAACTGTATAAATAAATGAATATAAATTTTAGCTCTGGCATATTCATATTTAATGCTAAAAAGAATGTAAAATCTCCTTCGGGTATCGTTTCTGCTTGGATGGTGGAGCGCGGCAAAGCGTCTGCTAATACCTGGTTTTCCAGACTGAACGAGAAGTGCATCTTGTTTTTTTTAAAAATTAAATTACTGGAGTTACCATTATTATATTCTCCCTTTACTCATTTCTATTCTACACTTTCTTTATAATCTTGATTTACGCATTTTATTATTTCTCTCATTTTTCAAGTATGCATTTTATTATTTCCTTAATTTTTCGGTGCTTTCTTTTTGCATAAAACTGACCAAATTTTTATATCCATTTCTGCTGATAAGAGTCTCATTCTCTCAATTTGCCTAAAAATAAAGTTTGAATCGTTATAAAAGCTTTGTGGAGAAGAATACGTTTAAACTACTTTAAAACCTTTTGCTGACATCCACAAACTGTTGTTATTCTGCCGCATGAACGGCTAAAACGCCTCTTTGTGATTTTTTAAATTCTTTCTTGGAACTTCTTTTTAGAGCTTACTTTCATAATTTTGGCATGAATTTAATTTTCTTTCGTCGATTTTTCGGAGGCGTCACTTTCCGCCGCGCTCTAATCCCACTAAATCACTTATGAATTTACTACGAGTCATTTTGTTCTGGAAATGGAACTCCTCCTTCAGATGTTGAAAACTGTCTCACTGTGAATGGGAAGCTTTTGTAGCTGTGGGTACGGAAATTTCCTGCTCAATCACAGACGAAATGTTCATGGACTTTTTTGCAGACCACACAGAGGATAAGGAGGAAGTGTCCGTGAGAAGTGAAATCGCTTCGAGAAACAAGGATAGAGGCTAAAAATTGAATTTTTTAATTTTCATTTTTCATTTTTTCCAATTTTTTCTAATGTTTTGATTCTAATTTTCAAATTATTTTGCCTCTTTCTAGATGATCCAGTGTGAAAAGAAGTTTCCAGATTATTACTCCTTTTCAATTAGTTAGACTTAGCGCCGATTCATCCCCTATGATAGTACCTATAGAGGTAATAATTTCTGCTATCAGTGCATTGGATTTGCTAAGAGGTTACCTGGATGTAAAAGCCATGCTACTTTTTATTCTTTTTGCAAAATAACCATCCTTTTTCCCTTTCCCTTCGAAATAACCAAAAGTGACAAATGACCTTTGTTCTCGTTAGAGAGCAAGCAATGTTTGAAACCGGACACCACGGATTTCGCTGGGAAGAAAATAAAAAGGCTTTTCTTTCAGTGCCTGGCCTACGTATAAGTATTCATGGAATTTTCAAGCAAAGCTTTTTCTTAAACTACTTTAGAATATTCTAGTATGCCTACGCAAATACACCCGCGCAGTGTATGACGCCATCAAGAAGAACGGGGCGGCTACGCACACGCTCTATCCAGCTGGCCGCGTCACGTAAGCAGATACGGTGTCTGGTGGCGTGTCGAGTGAGCCGCCGTAGTCTAAGACTAAAGAGCGATCCTGGAATTGCGTGAGAGAATAGCAGCCGTAAACTGTGTTGTTCATTGGTCCCCGAACAATTCACAGACATACATACACACAAGACGGCGGGTGTGGCGCAGTCGGTTAGAGGTCCGTCCGAGCCACACGGTCGAGGGTTCGAAACCGCCCCGGTGCAGACCAAGCACCAGACCTGTCTGAGAGGATAAAGACACTGACTTGATCATCGGCTGGCCCTCGCAAGTCATTGTACGGACCAACACGGGTTCCAAAACCTCAACGATTACGAATTCCAGTAGAACGCGTCGGCGCATCCCAGGTGGATTGACACGCCAGTGACTTTATTCTTTATCCTTTTCCATACACACATACACACAAAAATAGAGATTTATTCACAACGACAACCTCACATTCCGCTACCGTATCGGAATAAACATCTGATTGGTGAAAATAAGCATCTCCTGTCTTGATACGTGTACTCGCTAAGCAACTCTCGACAATCAATCGATTTCCCTAAAAGATGAGATAAGATTTTACAAAAAAAAATCACAGATTGGGAATTTCAGGTGTATTCTGATTACGAGAGTTGTGTGTGAATGTGCATGTGAATGAAAATTCCAATAAAAAAAATAACCAACTACCTCGAATTGTGATATGGCTAGAGCAGGGTGGTTCCCTGAAAAAAACTTTTTTTTTCAGAAATCTCTCAATTGAAACACGTAAACGTACAAAAGCAGATATGAGTTCGATGAAAATTTCAATTTTTCATGCCAGAATGGCTTCAGTGGGTTTGCTTTCCGGATCCAACAAAATCGTTCACATCGCTACTATTCTTCATATTTATAAAAGTAAAACCTTGAGTATTTTTTGTACTGTTGTACAAGGCACTTCATTTTTTTCTTGCCTCTGACATTTTACACAAACTTATTGAACAAACTAATTCTGAACTTTAGTAGAAAGAAAAAATTTCAGTAAGATGCGTAAAGGGAGAAAGTCTGAGGAAAATAGCTAAACTTCCACTAGCAAAAATGAGATCATTCTGGAATCTTAAAATCTCTTTGAAACACATTTGAAGTTTGAAAAAGTAAAATTAAATTTGTCAAAACATACAGTTGACAGGACAAAAAAGCCTAAAATAAAACAAAACGCCCAAAATAGAAACTAAATATCCTGAGGATAAGCTGATAAAATCTGCTGAAGCGCATGCTTATTATAGAGGCAGGGTTGATAAAATTTAAAAATAAAATAAAAAGGAAGAATAAAAAACAAAATCAAATTTAAGAAATAGAATTGTACGTAATAAAAATAAAATAAAGTGCGTGACGTAAATGAACGAAAAAGTGGTTTGGGATAAGTTCGTCCTTATGTAACAGTGAGATCACAACATGGAAAGTTTAACCACTTTTTTTATCAAGGAGAAAAATTTCAAGCAAACTTTAAAATTTTATACTTTATATCTTGGGAAAAATCACAAAGTGACTGATCGAAAGTGGCCCCTCTAATTATAGCGATGAGTTAATAATTAAAACACAATTGATGTAAAATTTAAAAATGTGAAATTAAAATCAATAAAATTTAATGTGAAATCGCCCTGATTTTTTTCTCATCGCCTAAGCTTTCAGCATAGGAGTTAATTGGGAAGCAGAAGTTTGGAATCAGGACGACATAAATCAGGTAAGCGTCGACTAAACGAATCTCATAGAATCTAGAGTGATTAGTATAATTAATACAATTAATGTAATTTAGAGCCAATGTGTCTATATTGCAAAAATAATATTGTTTCAATATTTCACGTGCGCTTTGATTTTGAACGAAGTTTGAGAGTATTTCCTTAAAGAAAAGGATAAAATAAAAAGGAGCAAAATTTCCTCTGAAAAATAACTATGTACGCACCTACAGAAACAACTAAGGATGTCAGCGGATGTGTTTCGAGTTTTCGGCGGCTCATGGATTCCCGAAACTATCCATATTCCAAAACATATGATGGTCAAGCGCAAGGCAGCCGACACCATCATGACGTGTGGTGGTCGAAACGTTAGAAATGAAAGGGGTGGCAACGGCTATATGAGACGTGTACGTACGGACGGGTCGCTTAACCTTTTCCTTAACGATTTTCTGGATTCGTCGTAGGAGGATAAGTAATTTCCGGATGAAGCGGGTTTCAGAAAAAAAACCTCTTCTGTGCTTTTCAATGGTTCTAGGATGTCTTATGGCTCTACAAAAGCACATGAACAGATATTCGGGAGAGAGAGAGAAATAAACATGGAGATTTTATTCGTATTCTATTTCATCCTCTTCCTCATCTGTTTAAAAATTCTCTCTTTCTCTTCCTAAAAAATATTTGTATAAAAAGAAATATAATATTTGAATGATAAAGTAAATAAACAAATAAGATATGATAAATAATAAAATATGTTACTGTGTAAGAATTAGTTGCAATGCATTCATATTTTCTGGAATCTAAGCGATTCCAAATTCCAGTGAAACTCATTCGATACATTGATACGTCATAAACTTATTTAAGTGTTTGTTTTATTTTATTTTATTTATTTTTATTTATTTATTTTACTATTTTATTTCATATTTTATTTTATATTTTATTTTATTATTTTATTTATTTATTATTTTTTTAATTTTATGTTTATTTACTTAGTGTTTTTCGAATTATTGCTTGCATATATACTACAGACATGGATTCACTACGCGTTTTTTGTCAATTTTTTTCTGAAGCAAAGTTTCTACTAAAAATGCAACAAAGTACAAAACAAAAAACATGAGAACAAGTACAACAAAATGGTACAAAACAAAAAAAAACACCACACGCTAAATCATTTCGCGAAACTAACTAACTAACTTAAAGACATTACCCCACGAATCTTACGTGATACGGATTTCCGATGGTCAAAGACTATACGGGATCGTAGATTGCAGAAACGGGTGGTGGGATCGCGCTCATTTCTCTTCCTAACTACCATAAATAACAGCCAGGAAGACATGCGACCCGTGCACAAGGCTGGCGCGCTCCAATAGATGTTTTCTACGACAAGTTCTGTTGGAGCGCGCCAGCCGTGTGTACACGCCGCATCTTCCGAGCTGTTTTTTTTTACGGCGATCAAGAAAAATAAGGGTTATCCCACCCGTTTCTTCAATCTACGACTCTGTATAGTCTTTGACCATCGGAAATCCATACCACCCTTTGAAGGTATCACCCCACGAATTCGGGGTGGTGCGGATTTCAGGGGTTTATGCCTATACGGACGGGGTCGTGGATTGTGGGAAGGAGGGTGATTCCATCCATTTCTTCCTAATTGCCGTAAAAAAACTGCGGCTGCATATACCATACATGCATATGCTTGCATATACCGTGTCAGCACTTCTATAACTTCTATCAGAGGCTTTTTCTCCGGCAGCAATTTCCCAAAAAATCAAATTAAAAAATCATTTTGTGTGTTTTCGTTATATCAGATCTCAATTCTACCAGTATGTTGATTTTCTCAAAAGCAGTACACAATTTTTCAAAAACTGTGCTCTTGTCGTTTCATGAAATTATCATTGTCGATGCCGGATGATATGATCAGCAACATATTCGAACTGACATCTATTCAAATTTGAATGGGATTTTTAAGTTAATTTGAAATTTCTTTTTTTTCTAAATGTTTGGACGATAATTTATGGCCAGTGAAATTAATTAAACACTTTTAGCCGGTAATATGAGAAGTCAAAAACAAGGTGTGTAGGCGAAATCCCCAAACTGTTTACTTTACAAGGGCAATTCTCTAGAGTTGATGGATCAATGAGGTTCTCGATGAAATCAACACAGCACTTGAAGCATCAATGAACCAATGGACGTTTCCAAGCTAATTTCTCTGTTAACGTTAATTGAGCAGTTTTATGCATATTCGTGAGCGAAATTCATGTTCAGGATGTTACATGGATTATTAGTGGAATAATAATAATAATAATAATAATAATAATAATAATAAAATGGATAATAATAAAAATAATAATAATAATAATAATAATAATAATAATATTAATAATAATAATAATAATAATAGAATGGAAATAACAACAGTAATAAAATAAATAATAATAATAAAATGGAAAACTAGTTATAATAATAAAATATTAATATTTCTTCGGGCGGGTGTAGTGCAGCGGTTAGAGGTTCCGCTTCCTACACGATCGATCGGAGGTTCGAATTCGCCGCAATGCTCACCAAGCCTTTCATCTCCCTACGGGGTCAACAAATTGGTACCAGACTTGTCTGGGAGGAGAAAAACACTGACTTGACACATCAGCTAGCCACCGCAGGTCATTGTATGGGCCAGATACACGTTCGTAAACCTCAAACGATTCTGAATTTTGGTCATTAAATTCCATTAAATCCATTTTTAAACTGCTGAACACTACGCAAAATCAAACTCGTCATTTTTCAAAAGTGGTTCTGAGTTTCTAACTCTGCTTTTGCGAAAATTTGACACTGCGGGGTGGCATATACACATATACACATGTATGTATATGCCACGTGCCTCGTGGCCGAAAGCGAAAGTTCTGGACTGAGGTGGTGATAGAGGACCTAAGGATGCTCGGAGTGGATAGGCAGTTCAGGCGAGACGCAAGGTTTCGCACGATAAGGAACAGCGACGAATGGATCTATTTCGTGCAAGCTTTCGGAGAAGATCGGAAGGTAGGGCAGAGATATGTTCAAGGACGACACACCCCGCGAAGATTTGGTGTCAGGCGGTGACATTAGCCTGCCGATTAAGTCAGTAACTCATTTATATACCCAACCTGAACGTCCGGCTAAAGCCAGACTTCAGACTTTGTGTGGTGTTCGCTTCGCTCCTCCTTAATGATCAATAAAAATTAATAGTAGTGGCATTTCTGTGAAATTTTTTAGATTCGTGTTTTTCTAACAACGGTTTCTTGCTCTTTTTCATCATGAATGAAGGCGAAAGATCTACAAGTTTACGCGTAAGTTTTACATTTAGAGAATATTCACACTTGAGCTTTAAACACTCCTTCGATACTGATATAGTAAAAAATACAATTTGAAAGCACTAAAAGTAGGTGTTTTCCTCCTGTTTTCCCTCTTGTTTTATATGATCTGACGTGCAACGTTATCTTTATCAGTACGATGATGTCATTCACGTCGTTTTATGTTAAACACTATTCTGTGATAACTTAGGGGAAAAGAGGAGGAAAACACATACATCGAGTAATGCTTTCAAATTGTATTTTTATTACATTGGTATCGAAAGAGTGTTCAAAGCTCAAGTGTGAATATTCTCTAAATGTAGAACTAACGCGTTTAGAAGAAAAAACTATAAAATTTTTCACCTTTATTCATAATAAAAAAGAGGAAGAAAGCGCTGTTACAAAAACACCAATCTAAATAATTTCACAGAAATGCCACTACAATTAGTTTTCATTGATCATTGAAGAGGAGCGAAGCGAACGCCACAGAAAGTCTGAACTCCGGGCTTAGCTGGTCGTTCAGGCTAGCATATATAATATTAAACATATACTCAACATATTGTGGAACATTGTCGTTCTTGAAACATGCGGATTTTGCTGACATTATTGTTTTAGATTTTAGACATTACTTTTCATTTCATGCTTTCTCATATGGCTAGGTTACAAATGTCTCGTTCTGCTACCCATAGTTGAAATAAAACGTAATGCACAAAAAAGGTTTTATTAGCTTTCACCTTCTAGCAAACAATTTTGATCATTGCACAATTGTTGTCATCCGCCACCGATATGGTTTTTGCATCCATCCTTTACTTCCGGAGAATCGACCGTTGGGCAGTGCGGATTGACTTAACAACATTCAGATGATACATTGGATTTTGCATTCTACGCAATAAGACGCTATCAATCAAGAGATGAGGAGGTTCTCAAATTTGCTTATACTTATTAATATCCCTTCAAATTTTTAACTGGATGAAAATCATTCGACTTAGATACCATAAACTTCTAATTTGTGAAAATCTCTCTTCGACAAGGTGATACAGATAACCATAGGTGCGATAGGGAGGAGCCCGACTCTTCTCAAGTGAAGAGGGTCTAGCTCTTCGGGTCCAGTTCAAGTGATGAGGGTCATTTCGCCAACAGTCCAAAAGTGAAGGGGTTCCCATAGCCAACAGTCCGGAAGTGAAGGGGTCGGTGCCCGCTCCGACTATCGCATCTATGTAAATAACAAGCTGAAAATACCAACAAGTACAGGATCCTCCATCGCATTTGTCTCCTGGAGAACAGTCCTTGTCTACTTTGCACTTTTGTTCGGCGCAAGCTGTAATTAGTTGGGATATTCTCACAGCTACGAATTATAGTCGTTCCACGTCTGCAACTACTGGAGAACGTTCTGGCTATGCACCACAGAAATCTATCCTGACTAGAACTCACCGAGAAGCACTAGAGCAAGGAAGAAAACAGCAAGTTTCTGCATTCCTGAACAAAAGAAATGTACTGGGATAAGTTTGAGAGCCAGAAACAAAAAAATATATAGATGCTCTTATCAGTCCGAGAGAAGAGCTTGGTGATAGAATGGCGTGGCTGCGCTATATACGGAGAGCGCCAAAAGTTTCCCATATCTAAATAAAACACTTCTCTCTCATGTTGCCTTTATTCTTTCTTCTGTAACGTTGACAAAAAACGGTGCATCTAACTATTGATTTTTGTTTTAGATGCGTGTTATATTAAACGTGTGAATTTCTTTTTTAAATTTCAACATTTTATCTTCTTCATTGTTCTTGCAGCGTTTGAATTAATGATTCCAGAACAATTCTGAAATGCATTGAGAGCGGCGGTAACCGTCGGCTCCGCGTTCACCTCCTTAGCAACACTGTTCTTTTTTTTTTGACTTTGCCTTCAGAAGGATATATATTAGGAACGTTGACGATAATAATCACGAACAAATGCGATTAACAATATGGAACTTTTTTTCCAAGGGATAAAATCAGGAATAGATTGTCTAATGTAGTTAAAAGAAGAGGATTATTAGTTCTGTCCTATGTAAACGATCCGAGCCCAGAGACCAGCTGACGTTCTCCGAGAAAAGCAAAGATAAATGTGCCGGACAGGTGATGTTTTCTTAAATGAAACCATTTCATCACAGTGCGTAGCAGGAAGATCACCTCACTCGCGAAGCACAAAAAAGGAGATGAGATTTTGTTACTCACAAGAGATCAGTGGGAGCGTTAATAGATCTCCTGTTCCTGAGAAATGGTGTCTGAGAACCTAGGATTACATTTTTGTTCGATACCTGCTCAGATTTTGCAGCATAAAAATAAGTTTTTCTGGGGTAATCATTTAAATCAGTAGAGTTCTCTCCGTTATTGTTTTTCATCTCGCTCTCGACGTCTTTCATCCATCATTTCATGGAGTTTTCGTGTTCACATCGTCACTTTGTCTCTCACCGCGTTTTTTTTTTTGAAAAGTATTTCATGCTTTTGACTTTCATTCAATGTTTTCCATGATCCATTCAGTTTTCTGCATACACAACACGAACTTCAGAGCAGCTTCAACACCTCGATTGAATCCAGAAAGCAGAGATTACAGAAAATGTTGCCTTTTGTCCACTACTACCCCATCTCAATTATTTGAGGGAATCAAAACCAGCGCAAAAAGTGCTAAAACTACAACCTCATGGTTCCCTATCAAGATATCTTTATAACATTTATAATATTTTATATAAATACATTTTCTTTATAACTTTGGAAAGGCGTGGTCAACTCAGTTTCACCAAGAAAAACAAAGAGAGACCGGACACGTGATGTCTTTTGGTAAAGCGTTGGAAAAGAATTCCTGACAAGTGAGCCCCATTACAACGGCTAACAAAGGGTTAACCTCATTCCAAGGCACAGCGAAGAGACAAAACTTCTTTATATGAAAGGGGCCAGTTCATGCGTCAATCGGTCCTTCGCTACTAAGGACGTAAGATTACACTTCATATCTTATGGCGATCTCGATTTTACAACATAAAAATAAGTTTTTTTTTTCGGGAAAGTGCCTTTTTTTCCTAGCAGGAAGATAATTTCACTTCAAATTTTATATCTTACAGGTTGTGGGAGTTTGCAAAGCCTTTCCGATTCATACACAACCATGCCGCGCACAAAAACTAAAAGTTAAAAAGTAAAGCAGTAAACGTTAAAAGTGATTAAAATTGACCAGAGAAAAAATGAAAAAAACAAGAGGACAAAACGATCTAACACAAACTAATACATAAAATTTGGAAATTTTCATCACCCTTCAACTTTTCACTGCTACAGGATCAAAACCGATCGCTGGCAAGAGGTATTGATATGTTGTTGAGGTGTTGTACTGGATTGTTAGAAATGGAGAATCCAAAAGTACCACCTTCAGTGATCGTTAGGCAGGTTCCTTACATATTTGGTCTTCAAAGCTTCGCAATTCATCCTAAACGAAAATTTTTCCCTGTGGAAAATAAAATCGTAATAAATAAATTTTCTAAGACGCTTTCAAAATCAATAAACAAGTTTGTTAGGTGCTGTTCTGCGTTTCTTTGTAGAACGTCTTCTGTGCTTAAAAAAAGAAGTGAGAGATCCCAATGTCTAGAGATGTAAATCCACAAAAGAGGACGACTTTTTTCTGTTTGCATGAAAAAATCTGCGTGGCATGGAAAACTTGAACGCAGCGATTTCCCTCGGAACTCCCTCGTAATATCACAATGACATGAAAACGCTACTTACAGCATAGCTCTCACCATCCTATCGGAACCCGCGCTACTGCGCAGGTAGCTGCACTCAAAGTGGCACAATGGAGTTAACGGCTATTATCGACGTGGGACCTTAACTCATCTTTGCAATTCGGTTGAAGGATAGGGAGGGAATCGCCTTGGTTGCAGCCGGCAGCTCCATCGCGTCACTTCAAGCGCGGTGGAATTGCTTAAACAATTGCGCCATCTTTCAATTCGCTTTGACCTGACTGTAATGTTGCAAACATCACGGCGACTGCCGAAGTAAACAACGCGATTTGAAGTTTTTGCATTTAGCTTGGTATGTAATCTCTGCCGGCGAGGGTAGTTTAGCGGTTAGAGGTTCCGCTTCCTGCACGATCGATCGGAGGTTCGAATCCGCCCTAGTGCTCACCAAGCCTTTCATCCCTCCGTGGTCGATGGGAGGATAAAAACACTGACTTGACACATCGGCTAGCCACCGCAAGTCATTGTATAGGCCAGATACACGTTCGTAAACCTCAAACGACTCTGAATTGAAGTGAACGTGGGGGGCGCATCCCAAGCGGATTGATTAACGCCAGAAACTTTATCCTTTAACTTTAATATTAGTCAATAATATCAGCCTATTTTTCAATATCAATATGATCTAAGATCAAAATATTTTTCGAGGATATCTTTCCTTTTTATATGTTTTTCAACTAATTTTACACAATATTTTTTTATTTACACTTCACATCATATTAAAGGCATCGTAGATGTCCTGCTTTAGAATCCTTCACTCTCCATCTTATGATGGCTGCACAGGGTCCTCTGTAGGCGATCATCGAACATAAAATGAATTCTAAAGTAAAAAAAAAGAAAGATAATTTAAAGAGATGAAATGAAAAAAAGTTCCCTAGGGGAAAAATGTGCAGCTTAAGTTTAGTTTAGTTGGCCGCTAATTACCCGACGAAATAAAACGCTACGTTCAGAATCCGATTCCTGCAATGTTTAGAAAATATGGAGACATCAGCGAAAATAGTAAAAATAACAAGTATAAGTTATAGTAAATTCAGTAAATAAATAGAAAAATCGGTAAAGTACAAACGTAATTTCGGTAATTAACCTAAAATTTTCACTAATCGAACTTGAAGTTTGAAACAGAGCCTAAAAATAAGAAATTATTAGAAAACAACAAATATGAACAGAATATGAGCCTACACAAACCCCACGACAGCACTTCTTTTCTGGAATGAAAGAAAAATTTTACATCCATAGACTCTAATAATTAAAGTTCTTTGCGTACTTTATTCCCTCTTCCTAGAAATTTCGACAACATCCACAACGTTAAAAAGCGGGATTTCATGGATATTATTAACATGGAGCGTTAATTCGGCGTGTCATTGAAGAAATCCAGGACGTGACATACGGGCGTTGACATGACCCATATCGTCGTGTTGTGTGGACTTCTCCTTCCCTTTCCCTTTTCCAGTTTTCTCACGACATCACAATCCATACTAAGTTTTGACCTACTCTCACTCACTCTATGCTTCTTGTCCTAACTTTGTCGCTGTCGTTCGCTGGTACTGTAATATCCACGCTAAGTGTGACCGAGCTGAAAAATTTATGCCCCAAAGAAAAAGCGATTTGTGCAGGAAAAGTGGCTAAGGTTATTTTTTCCTGGAATACATAAAACTAGTCTCTAGGAAATGTCCAGAAAAAAATCCCGAAATTTCCAGGGTGATTGCTTTGGCTCATCGTTAAGAGCTGGTGTCCTACAGAAAGAGTGCAAATGTTCATGTGATGCAGTACATCATGATCGGATTCAGGTAAAAAGAAAATTGATGGTAAAATATTTGGAAAATTTGAGCCAGAAAATAATTCTTTTCAAGAAATGCTGTCTGGCTGTGGGTGAACATGAAATGAAGTTTTGTCTCCCGCTTTGCAGATACAATACCACTTCGGAAGAGGTCAGTACCACATTTTTTTTCGCAGAAGGTACTCAAATACTATTTTCACGTGGTTCTTGGAGAAATTATTGCTAAGCAACGTGTTGATACCTTTTTGTTCTCCGATACCAGAGAAAAAAATCAATTGGACTGCTGATGATGATGAGTTATTGACAAGAAATTTTCAACCATCTACGCGGTGTGTGATTGATTTCGTGAGAGGATGGAACTTGAGAATTCGCGCCAGTCATTTTTGCGTAAGTTCTCAAGCGAATTTTCCATTCAGCTGGAATTCTCCTTTCCATCAATACAATAGAACGCTTTCCGTTTAGGAAAGCTAAGGAAATAAGCTAGCGAGCTAAGGAATAAGTTAAGGAAAAAGAAGAAAATTCCATTCGAATGAAGATGTTTGGGGTCGCGGCTAAAAGTTCGACTTTTCACGCTAATTCTAAAATTTCACATTAAAAAATCAACATTTCGTTCCACTATTATCCATATTCATTGATACATTTCCCACAATTATCAACAACATCACGCCAACTTACATGTAAAGAATTTACGCCTTTCTTGGCCTTCCTTGTATAGAGACCTGAAGTTGTACCCAGCATGCTTACCTTCTAATGCAAAGTTCTTACTAAGAATGCCACAAAGCAAACAAAAAACATGAGAACAAACACAACAAAATGGTAAGCAAAAAAACACCACACGATAAATCATTTCCCGAATTAACTAACTAACTTAAAAGGATCACCCCACGAATCTGAGGTGGTCGATTTGGTGGAGCATCGTATACAGTGATGAGCCGTTTTTCATTGCCGTAAAAACGGAATTGCGGCGGTGAGGTTGGCGCTCCATCATTTTTAAATAGCGCCGACGCTCAGCGTATTTTTTTGAAATGGAATCACCCCCATACGATAGATTCCACTTGAAACCCGCCCCTAAATTTACCTTTAACTAACTAACTTAAATGCGAAAATAGTGCTTCTATCCAAACATCCTACTAGATGCGTTAATAGAGTTTTGTTCTGAGAAAGACGCGCTTGAAAATCACCTCCGCTCTTAAGGTTGAACTTACCGCGCGGACGTATGGTAATGCAAAAACAGCGTTTAGCGTCGTTAGCGTGCTTGCACGGATTTTTTCTTACGATTTAAATGTCGCTTTGTAGCGTCCTACGGTTTAGAAAATACTGTTCAGAAAAGAATGAGGAACGAGAAGATGCAAGCCTCAACAAATCTATTTATTTTATAAGCAAACGCGCAAATTTTCCCTGTTTTTTCCTCTGCTGAGAAACAAACAAACAAACAACAACAGAAATCTTTGTAATAACTCATTTGAGACGGTCATTTACGACGAGGTACAACTTGTTTCATTCGTTAAATAAGATTAACAAAGGTTTTAATTGATCACTTAAGTATTTTAAGCTGAACCACCTCTGAGTTTAGCTTGGATCCACACTCGGTCTCAAATGCCTCTCACAGCTCACCACATGGGCTTATTGCGCAGCGGATGCCACCGACCAGACTACATGTTGCTCGAGTAGAGGTGAGAATATTCTGGAAATAAAGAAATGATAATTGGGATCAAAATTGTATCATTTTAAAAGTTTTTTCTTTGAGTTCGCTTGATTTACTGAGGAGTTTAGGAGCATTTACAGTGATTAGGGCCTTAACTTAAAGTTTCGTATTACCGCCGATTCAATTTAGATCCTTAGGTGTTACGAGCGAATGTTTGTCGTTCTGCAAAGGAGACGTTCCAACATGTGACACTCAGTCAATTCTCAACTATCAGCCGTGCACTCAGGTAAACATGCGCAACTCTACAGTCAACGGCACATATGTCCACCCAGGTGACCGCGACGCGTTCGACACAAAACGCGGACCTTCGCCGTTGGACACCCTCACCTCCTCCGCCTCAATATCGCGCTCCAATCGAACGCGCATCGCTGTCATCCAAGTGGACATGTGTAGCGGGGGCCCACAGCATGTCCAAAACTAAAGCAGTGATGTATTGCAGCATATGGCCGCTATCGTACAGTGTCAAAAAGAAGGATTGGGACCAACTCCAAAATACGATCCGGACTGGTCGTCTGTTTGTGATTGGGAAGGGAAATAAGTGCTTCATATCTTCGAGATGCCATAATCTGCCATAATCCATGATTATTAATGTATTGTATTAGTCATTCCCGGCCATAAGCAGTGAGTAATAAAGGATTGGTGTTGTGAGCAAAGCAAACACAGAGAAGTACGGTATATCAAGTAAGGGGACGAACGTAACGCAGTCGGTAAGACCTTCCGCTGTGCCTGCACGATCGTTCGATGGTTCGAAACCGCACCGGTGCCAACCAAGCGCTTCATCCATTCGGGTCCATAAATTGGTACCACACTTGTCTGAGAGGATAAAAACACTCACTTGATACATCGGCTAGACTCTGCAAATCATTATACATGTATCCTAGATACGTGTCCATAAACCTCAAAGGATTCTGGATTGAAACGAGGCGTTGGCGGATCCCAAACCGACTGACCAACACCGACCACTTTATCCTTTATCCTCTTTTTAAGAAGTTAGTAGGAATCCAAATCTCAGACAGGACTTACGAATATTTCTCTAGACACTTCCCACGACGCAAAAAAATGCCCAAAATTACACAAAATATGGATTTTTTTTTTCGTGTTGTTTAGCGGATCACAGTCTCGTAATCCTGGGAAAATATCCGTAGTTACGGTATAGGATTTGAGGAAGTACGGATTTTAAGCAAGTACGGTTTGAAAAAAAGTAAGGATACAAAGTTCCGGATGCTCTATTTACGCTACCGTTATTTATTATTGTCTTGTTTATTGGAAGAAAAAAAGAAACATTTGTCAAATATTCCGAGTCGGATCCACTAAAGAATCAACCGAACCCAAATCAGCTGAACAAAAAATGAAGAAAGTAAAACATGAAATATATAAAGGATATAAATAAAGAATAAAGAATATATAAGTATGTAGAAGAAGGATAAGATAAATATAAGGAAGGATAAAATATAAGTAATAAACATAAAAATAAAAAAGAATAACTTGGAACAATCAAGATGTCTAATTTGTTTTACTTTGTCAATTTTTTTATACTATTATTTAAAAGTCACTTATCCACTAACTTCCCACTATATAATTCGTCACATTGAGAATTGACCCCTCAAATGTCCCGGTAGGTTTAAAAGCCTCGCCGAGGGTTCCACCTCAGCTTACCTACCTCGCAATTACCTCATTGCGTTGACGTTTGAGCCCCGCAGGCCAGCTGCTAATCGATCCAGCTACGTATTCACACACATCTGGCTAGTACCTATAAACGAATAAGGATTCAGTGACGATTCACCTCATCCGTAATCATATTCATTCTCTTTTTACTCTTTTCTGCTATTCATTCTTCTAAAGTGAGATTCTGAGCAGAGTATGGAAGACGCGGAGGAAGAAGAGGTTCCGTCGTACACTGACTACGAGCACCTGAAGGAATTGACCCATGCGCTGGAGGTTAGTACGCTTGGATTAAGGAATTGCATTTGTATTTAAAAGTCTAATGTAATTGTATTTTTAAAAATTATTGTACTTCTCAGATTTCCATCAATTATTTCTTGTGAACAACAGATTTCTTGAGACTTGTGAAGTATAGTCGGGTCAAAAGGCCAGCAGTTGGAACCGTGGGACCGTTGGAAACTGTAGGTGGAACTGTAGCGATGGGTGGTGCCAGCAAGAGTACCTGTACGCTTCCAACTGCTACGCCAAACCGCGCCGGCTCGAGAGAAGCTGCGTACGCAATTGCGTCCATGCTTCATGTCATTTTGACCCTACCATAAATAACATAAATGAAAGAGAGTAGCTTCTTTTAGTAAGCACCCAAACGTCTAAAAATCTTCAAATAGCAAATTCTTGAGGACTTTCTTCCTACCAAATTAATGAGATATCGTTAAGGTCGAGAGAGAAATGGTCCTAAAAGCTCATGAAAACTACAAAAATCTTAAAAAGAAGTTCATCGAGCTGAACGAAGTGCATCAAACCCTTCAGAACGATGTGGAAAAGGTATGTGGGCGATTTCATAAACGTACGAATCCGTGCTCTGCTCAAAAATTCCAGCAAACACCTTCGTTAACTAACTCCGACATCTTAAGTGTATCCATTAAATTGAGGATTTAGGGCTCCAAAACTTTCCTCTCACCTTTCAATCCATTCTCATCATTTCCATATTCATTTAGAAGTTGTCAGCCCAAAATCATCGCTTAGAAAGTATTGCAAACGAAAGAGACAAGCTCACAGCCGAAAACGATGCTCTACGAGAGGAAATCCTGAAACTCAAGGATGATCTAAAAGAAATCACGAAAGAAATGAAGAAAAAAGAGGAACAAATGAAAAGAGCATTCAGTGACCAGATCGAGGAACTACTAGAGCACACCGCCAAGTAAGATCATCTCAGATAATCCAGCTGCGAGCTTAAAACCGAGGAAAAGTGAGGAAAAATAGAACCATTTTAGGAGTGAATCCGATCCGATTACGGATGAAAATGAGAGACTCCGCAAAGCACATCTATTGGATCAGGATGATCGTGTTCACGAGTTACTGGAAGAAATACGTCGAGTTCAAGCGGATCGTGACGAAGAGGCACAGTCCCTCAGAGCTGAACTTAGTGAACAACGTCAAAGAAGAATAGAACTAACAATAACAGCTCAAAGGTAATCTTTTTGTAATTTCGTTTCAAGACCATCAATGAGAAACTTCTTTCCAGGACCAAAGCGGACTTAGATTTGGCAAAAAGTCTCATCGCTACAAAGCAAGGCGAATTTCATGCGTTACGCTGGTAAAGTTATTACTCAGAGTTAAATAGTTCTACGCCTAGTTCTATACGTTTATCGATTGGATTTCAGCGAACTAAACCGTTGTCTCAAAGAAAACATGGAGAAAGAGATGATGTGGTTGACGAAGGAGGAGGATTTTCGCAAGACATTGATGTTAAAAACGACATCGTTCGAGCAAAAAGTCGGAGATTTTCAACGTATCGTCGAAGAGAAAGATCAACTTATAGCAGGTATAGGCGAGGAGCATTTCTGTTTGAATTTTTTTTAGAGTTATTTGCATTCGGAAAACGTTTTATTCACAAAGACTTCCAACTGTTAGGTAGTCCCATATCTTTCCCGCTATCTGATATCTCTACTTTTATTCAACATCAAAGATTTTCAAATCAGCAATATATTAGGAAGAAGAATAGTCTTTGTCCATCGATGTGATACATTGTTTTTTCTCTGGCCTAGGACTCCGGTTGCTGCTGTGAATTAAAAAAAAAATGTTGATGAGCGTGAGAAAAAAATTGTAGAATAACTCAACAAAAGTGCTCATTATAATATATACATGATGCTATGTATTGTATACTATATTTACTCATATTTTTGTATTTATTTCTTATGTAGAAAATTCGCTTCTACACTTGCCATGAGATCATAACGGATCAGGACCATTCTCGGACCTAGATCTAGTCTCCCCCTGCGCTCTAACGTGCTCCCATCGAATGTACGTGACGTACTTCTGGGGAAAATAATCCGACTAAGGCCTGCTTAGGCTATCCGAAGAGTTCAGAGCCGCGCGGGCGGCGCGGTTTGGCGGCTCTGCACTTCGATAGTTATTGAGTGTTCACAACCTTGCGCTCACATCCGTACGCTCAATAACCATCAAAGCGCAGCCGCCGAACCGCGCGGCTCACGAAGCAAGTACATTTGTTCACAGTATCGGTATAAGATATAACAGATCTTTCTCTTTGTGCCATTTTTTAAACACGATTAGGGAGAGATGAACAAAACCACCCCTGATCCCGCAATCTGCGACCCCGTATAGAGTTTGTCCATCGGAAATACATACCACGTCCGATTGGTGGGGTGATACTTTTGAAAATTCGTAAGGAAAAAGGATGAAGTTTCTGGCGTTAATCAGTCGGCTTGGGATGCGCCCCCACGCTCAATTCAATTCAGAATAGTTTTGAGGTTTACGAACGTGTAACTGGCCCATACAATGACTTGCGGGGGCCAGCCGATGTGTCAAGTCGTGTTTTTTCCCCCCCGAAAACCCCCCCCCCACTTCCCCCCCCCGGGGGGGGAAAAAGGGTTGGGGGGGGGGCGTGATCGTGCAAGAAGTGGAGCCTGCAGCCGCTACACTAAAAGTCGGGATATAAGCGGCGATTACATCATAATTTGTGGGTTATAGGTTTGCGTCGAGAGCTGGAAGCAATGAAAACCTCTGTAGCCGCTGAAGTTTCTCAGAGAGGTGCACTGCAAGCTGAAAGGAATGAGAAGGTAGGTCTGACGTGGACTGCTCCCCTTCCAAAATCTCTTAGATTACTGAAAGTTTTAGGAATTGTCGGAACAAATCCAAGAAAAGAAGAATGAGAGAAATGAAGCGCTCATTGAACAGTTGAAGAATGAACGTAATCAACTGGAAATCACTGTAGCTGAGCTGAAGTGAGAAATTCTCGACTGTAGATTTCTGGTTGACAAGATCTTCCTATTCTCAATCACATATGTTATAGGAAAAATCTAACAGTTTCACCGGAGACAGCATCAGAAGTGAAGCGTTTGAAGGCGCTCCTTGTCGAAAAGGAGAAAAAACTCACCAATATGCGACGTAGCTACCGTCAACTCGTGCGGAAAGTGGAACATTCGCTTACTCATTTGGAAGAACAACATATGAAAACGAAAAGGAAACTTGAGGAGAATATTATGTCTTGAAAAATATTATTTCGCGTCCTGTGATTTTTTCTTGTGCTCAGAGATTAATAATTTACCGTTCTACGATCTCCGATCTCATAAAAATGTGATAAGAAGAAGCAGAATAAGCTTCCTCCATTGTAATTCTCTAATCCAGACAATTTATTCCGTTGCATGTGCTGCGTCCGTCGCCAGCATCACCGCGCCCGGCGGTGCGCTTCGTGTTTCCCTTGAACTTTCTGCTGTTGCACAACTAATGTTCGTTCCTGATGATCAGGTGGTCAGCTCTCTGACTGCTCGCCAATTACGCAACGCTCCCCATAAAGCAGGTCCCACCTTGCCGATTCAAACAGGGGCGGCTGGATTCCGAATGATTCAGAGGGAAAAGGAGGTGGGAGAGGGGCGCACTACTCCTCGGTTCTCGAAAACCCGTCTTAGACATGGTTTATTTTTTGTTCATCTTTATGTGGGACGACAGATACGATGCTTACGATCGATGATTACGATGTATGCTTTCCACATAAAGAAGTTAAAGTTAAAAGTTAAAGTTTCTGGCGTTAATCAATCCGCTTGGGATGCGCCCCCGCGTTCACTTCAATTCAGAATCGTTTGAGATTTACGAACTTGTAACTGGCTTATACAATGACTTGCGGTGGCTAGCCGATGGTCAAGTCAGTGTTTTTATCCTCCCAGACAAGTCTGATACCAATTTATCGACCCCGGAGGGATGAAAGGCTTGGTGAGCACTAGGACGGATTCGAACCTTCGATCGATCGTGCAGGAAGCGGAATCTCTAACCGCTACACCACACCCGCCCTACATAAAGAAGTACAGCGAAGAAGCCATTTCCAGGAGTGGTTCTCGAGAATTCGGCAACAGTACCCTCCCCACCAACTCCTCTATTACCTGAATTACCCACAGGTTCACTTAGCGAAACGGATATCAAAAGGAAAAACCATGTGAATTTGGTAGAACCAAATGCCCTAGTTATAGAAGGAAAAATAACCAACAGTGTCATTCGATGTTATCTTGAAAATAAAATAAAAAGCGTTATCATTCGAAGAGATTTAACTGGTACAACAAAAAAAAGTAGATAAAAAAGCACAAAGAAGTGTCCAACATACAAATTGAGTATATTCACCGCTATGAGTTATAGTCGAATCGAAACGACCTGACCTCTTGTGCAATTGCGGAAGCAGTCCGACTGGAGCTGGTGAGGGTGCATCTTTTGGATTGAAACCACACGCAATTTCACTCAAGCTTCCATCGTTCGTTCCGACGAGAGAGTTCATGCCGAGACAGTCATAAAGCATAATTACTTACTGAAATTTATATCCATTTTTATCTTCAATAGAGATTTCCGTAAGTTCCCATCAAGACCCCGAAGCGGTACTTGCTCTCATTCGAAAACATCTGGCAGACGGAAAATAAACGTTATTGGTCGTAGAGCACGGAGAGTCACATATTTTTCACGACAAATCTTTCGGAATATGGACAAAACTTGTACGGAGCCTCTATGGGGTCCCATTTTGTTCCTATAAGCTAAGCGATTGTGATTAAACTTTTCGAGATTTTCCCGTCTATCATATTCTAGATTTTCTGGCATTGTTCATGTTCTAGATTTTCTGGTGATTCTGGATACGTGCACTGTTATCCATTTTCTGGAGCGGTCTCTTATGTTGTTTTTGTTACTGATGATTATTTCTTACTAACCCTTCTTTCGTAGATTTAGTTTTCGATCTACTATTTAAGTGTTTGCCGAGAAAGTTGTGGACTGATCCTCCTCGTACATTTATATTACATGTTTAGTTGTGTTACAGCCATGGCCATAATGGGTACACAAAAAGAAAAGAAGAAAAAATTCAAAGGTAAAAAGAAGGTAAAAAATCTGTTGGAAAAGAAAGCGAAAGGACTGAAGCTGAATCAGGTTGACAGAAG
Organism: Necator americanus; assembly: GCF_031761385.1. Classification (NCBI taxonomy): domain Eukaryota; kingdom Metazoa; phylum Nematoda; class Chromadorea; order Rhabditida; family Ancylostomatidae; genus Necator; species Necator americanus. Next base: position 32,661,215 of record NC_087372.1, read on the forward strand.
ACGTCTCGGGAAGGTATCGGCTTCTCTAATTCTTAAGTTATTGAAATATGCTCAACATAGATTAGAGTTATTGGTAGAAAACTATAGAAATGAGAAGCTTTTGTTTTCTTCCTGCGATTGTACCATGTCAACAACTTTTACAGATGGAGGAGAAGATGAAGTTCAAATCCCAACTTCGTGATAACGTAAAAGCTGAGATGAGAAAGCTGCAAGACATGGAACAAAACGATACGGAAGAAACTATATCAATCAATCCAGCACCTAGCCAGCCCAAAGAAACAGCGGCCAACAAGAGGGTAGCTATTTTCGTTATTTGATTTTCAAACTTCTTTGCTTAACTTCTTTTCGTTTGTTTAGGTGTCATTCAGTGGAAACATGGAACGAGTGAAGGTTTTCGATAAGAATGTTAAAGATTTGGTCATTAAACCATCATCTGCTTCACCTGGGAAGGGTATCTTACGAGCAAAAAATTTAAAAGTTCAACATAAGAAAAAGGTAATGTTTCTTAAAGTTCTTTTTTCTTTCATTTTTTTCGCTAACATTGGTTCAGTTGCAGAAGGGGACTGAAGGAACCCCACCCAAGAAAGCAAAAACTGATGAAAAAATGGAAGTAGAAAATATAGAGGAGGACAGCCAGGAGAATCCCACTGTAGCTAAGAAGAAGATCAAGATCCAGGTATTTCATTTGTCTTCATTCTGTGCTCCTTTTTCTCTTGATTTATTTTCTAGGTGACAAGAAAAGTTAAAGAGCAGTTGATGAACATGGATAGAAAACAGAGGAAAGCGTTCCTCAAGCAGCTCAAGGTGATCTCTATGCACTTTCGTATTGCTTAATTCGTCCTAATTTCTAACCTTCAAGGCTCAAAAGAACCCGCATTCGGATCGTGCCATAGAATGCAAGTTATTGTGGGAGAAAATCAGGAGGTTCGTTTTGAACTATCTACAAATAAGTTGCCCCAACGACGCAATATCATGATTTTCTACCATTCATTTCTTCATCAATTTATTTAAGCAAGAAAACCACGAGTCAAGAAAGAGATGAATGTGTTTCTAAACTCTTCGGCTTAGTGAAGGTTTGGTAGATATGTTATTGCATTTCCACATGTTTGAATACTTTAATCTGAGTTTCCTTATTTAGGGCTACGCTGCTAAGCTTATTTATCCACACGATACTTGTCGAGTGTTTGAATGTTTGTTGGCTCTCAAGAGACCCGGGATCACATCGGCAAGTAAGTGGATTCTTCACCTGTAGTTATTTTGCAGTGATACTAATCGTTTTTATTAAGTTTTTGACGAGCTTACACCGGAAATTGTACGAATGACTAAGAGCAAATATGCTCACTTCTTCGTATTGCGCATGCTTAAATACGGGTAAGGATATTTACCGATTTACACTGTTAAATTCTAAATATCACTCAACATACATGTTGATTTGAATTAATTGAAATGAGGTTTTTAGGACCAAAGACCAACGAAATACTATTATTAGAGCCTTTCGAGGACACGCAGTTTCTCTCATGCGAATAGTCTTCGCCGCAGAGGTTTGCTAGCAGTTTTTTTTTAATTTAGTGAAAGCTCAATTTCCTTTACCATTGTACTTCGAACAAAGTCTTTGTACTCTCGAAAAAAACACTTCGCATCACTTCCAGTTTATTGCTGTAGAGATAGATCCACTCAGCAACAGGGGATTTTCGTTGTTTTTACTTCATTAACAAGTGTGTTTGTTCTGGTGACATTTGAGATTCACAACCTTTCCCCATTCCATAGTCAAACTATGGATCGCTGCTAATCAGTTCATTGCTGTACGTGGTGTTCGAGATCATAGGTGCGATAGGGAGGAGCTGAACCCTCCGCAGGTCAAGGGGATCTAGCTCATGGGGTGCTGGTCAAGTGATGAAGATCTCTTCGCCAACTGTCCAAAAATGAAGCGGTCGGAACATCATTTCCGACCATCGCATTTATGTTCGAGATTTTAGCTATTCTTTTGCTTCATTCTTCAATTGAGTAGTGGTGAAGATTGAGCAAGGCGTGGTCACTATTGCTCAAGGTGTTAACGAAACACTGATCAAAACGGTGGTCGAAGCATAACTGCCAAGGCCTGGATGATGTTTCTTTCGCTCTGTAAGAAAAAAGCGACTTTCGAGTGAAGAAAAAAGGAAAAGGGATATTCATCTCATTCAATTCTTCGCTTTAATACTGATGAGTGTTTGCATAGACTATCAGCGATTATCTAAAATTCCCTCAGTTGGCTAAAGAAATCAGGCAAAAGATTAAGGAAAAGCTTCTACTCGTAGCGAACATGAGCTATTCAGGCGATGAGCTGGAGTGTCAATGGTTCTTATAAAGAACGAAGACGAAGTCAACGCTCTCGCACCTACAAGTAGAAGTTTGGCAGCGATATATCTACCTATAATTATGCACACTAGTTTGGTCTCGACAGGCTTAGAGTGGCATTTGAAGTATCCTGTAGCTCATTTTGCAGTAAAACACCCTGTTGAACAAGGCATCTCACGCACAGAAGCGTAAGGAGTTTCTTGATGGACACTGAGAAAAATCCTGGATCTACCGAGATTACCTCTGACGACCTCTCCTTTTTCGCCTTTTTAGTTTTCTGATGGAAACTACTGCCGTATCTCCTTAGTACTGGTCGAATTGGAGAGTAACCTTTACCGAGCAAACCCACGAATGCGGTGGTGATATCAGCTACAGAGCTACCGAAACAGACGTTATTTCGACGGTTTTGCGAACGTGCATTTAGATTGTATTAGCGACTCTAATAAACTGTAATGTAAGTGTTGCAAACATTTAGAACTTGGTGAAAATGGATCCATAAGTGTTGAAACTGAAGAAATAATGTAGTAGTCATAGCGCACAATCTCTATCATCATTGATAGGGGTAGTCTTGGGCACTAATAAATTTATTATCTATGAGAACCTAAAGACCACCGCTTCGTTACGGGAATCCTGGATTAGAGTCAACCTTCAGATTTGGATTAGACATTCAAACATTTGTTTGTTTCTTCTTGATTTTATTGTTTGCATTGATACATACATTCGAAAACCGCTGCTAGAATACATATTTTTTTTATTCTTATTTGTAATGGTGTTTTCCTCTTTATTTTTACGCTTTAACAATCATCCTTTTCTTAGGTCCTTGAATGCGCTTACAATGACTATGCAAATGCCCAACAAAGGTTCGATATTGTGTCGGAATTTTACGGGAAAGAGTTCGTAATTTTCCAGGTAAGAGTTTTTTTCTGTCCAATTATAGGTTTAAAAACATTGTAAACAAAGATGTGATATTGTAGTCTGATAAGCCTCGAACGCTTGATGAGATTGTAGCTGAGGAACCATCTAAGAAGAAACTCATTATTCAGCATCTTGAGGAGCAAATTTTTACATTGGTTGATAAGTACGTTTTTTTTGATCTTGACTATTCCTCGTTCTGTTGGTATAGATACAGTATTTTCAGTCATGATCCCTTTCTTACCCCTCTTTATTCTGCATTTTCAGGACAACAGTACGACTTTCTCTATGCCATCGACTACTGAAGGACTTTATTTGCCATTGTGATTCAGACCAACGCACGAATTTGATAGACTCCCTTAAGGATAGGATTCCAGAGCTTGTTCACACTCCAGATGGTGCTTATGTTGCCATGAAATGTATTTGGAATGCTAATACCAAGGATAGAAAGGTTAGTGCAGCATTTTTTCTTCGTTCTTTGTATACTCTGACCATAATCCTTAAGGATGTTTGTGCGTTTTCAGCTTATTGTCAAGAACTTCAAAGATCTTGCTGTCAAAGTGGCAATGGAACACTACGGACATCGAGTTCTTATGGCCGTTTTTGACAGTGTTGATGATACTGTTCTCGTAAATAAGTATATAACAACTGTAAGTATTTCTTCCGCATTTTTCATGACTGTGAAGCCATCATTATTGAAAACGGATAAGATTTTGGCGAAACCTGAGTAAATGAGGCACAATGAGGTCTGTTCAAAGGGTCCGTATGAACTCTTTGGTTTGTTTCTTCAATGTTCACTTTCTGGACGGTTACTGGGTCCACTTCCAAATGTTTTTAGTATAGGTCTGTGTGGCAAGTAGAGTGTTTTTTCTCGTTTTTTTAAAAGACTTTAACATTTTGAAGAAAGTTACAGAAGTTTTTTCTTGTTAATAATAATACTAGTTTTTGTTTAGCAAGTGGATTTTCATGCAAATAATTCAATTGATTCACGATTCGCAAGTGGGTCAAGGGCACGGTTTTCATCTAAGGCTAATACTTGGGAAGAAAGCCTCGTGAAATATTTCTCTACTTCGATAATATTTACTATGTTTGATTTTTATGTAATCGTGTGATACTCTGGTATATCTGATTTTGTGAAATACGCTGCAGTTTTTGGATTTCCATTACAGAAATTATTTACTAGTAGTCTGAAGTTTTGAAGCGAAGACTAGCTTCAGTGATGAACTCGGTTTTGATCATGCATTTTCGAATACAGAAGCTAAATTCTTTGATATCATCACAAACTTTGTTAATTTTCTTTTGTTTTCAGGAACTTAGCAATGAGATGAATAAATTGATATTGGACAGCTGGGGAGAGAAGGTGATCCATTACATCGTCCATCCACGTGACGGGCGTGGAATGCCTAAGGAAGAAATTGATCAGCTTAAAGAAGTATGTCGCTTGTGTTTTTTGCACTTTCACGGATTTATATACTACTAAGTAAACATTAGCAATGACGTGGATTGGAACTTTTTCTCTCGAATGAGATTAGGGCTTTAGACTCGTTTCTGTTGTGTTTAGGAGGATTTTTTTCACAATAATTATTTAACGTGTTCTTATACCGTAAGTCTCATGTGGAATTACAATCAGCTCGCTTTTCCTATGGGAAGGTTCTTTTTCTATAGGTTTCATTCAAAGAAGCATTACACTTTAAGATCAATGGTCAACGATAATTTTGAAATTGGCTCCGTGGTACTTCGTAATACTTCTAGGGGGACTCAAACCAGTTCAGTAAGAAGGAAAAGAAGGATCGTTATTCCGAAATTTACCGACACATCTGTGAAGGACTTTATACCTATCTTGCTGCGAACATGGAGTCGCTCATTTTTGATCACAACAGGTCCAAATTCATCGCTGCGTCCTTAGAAACAACTAGTAAGTTGAAGATTTGGACTGTTTTTTCAAGTTATTTGTTTCTACAATTAAGTCAAAATGTCCTAAATCATGACGCAATTGCGTAAGCGGTTGCGCTTATGTTTGATACTTCGCAAGTTCTAATGGAGCTGCGGAGGGCGTCACATCGGGCGCAATACCTTCATAGTTTACGTAGAAAAGAAGTCTATTCGTTTTGATGCGATTATGAGACAATGTGCCACAAACAATGCGTTATAGGTGCTTACGATCTATTCGACCGACAAGTTCCACCTGAAATGCGGAAACAGTGCAACGAAGCCATTGCCAAGATAGCCAAGCAGGTAGCTCCCGTATAGTTTGTTCTTGTCAAAAGAAGTATATGGTCAGCGTTGAAGTGTTGTGTTGGAAGTGACGCTCTAGGTTTTAAGTGGAGACAGGCACTCGTTGTCCTCTCGATATGGCAATTTATTTTTTGTGCGATGTCGTAGCTTTTTTTTTTGTTGATATTTTTCTCTTGTAATAGTGGATGATTAGGAGGATCACGTGAGTAGCAGCAGCAAGCAAAATCCTTCATTGTTAGCTTTCTAGATATTGTAGTTCTTTTGTATTGGAGTTCTGCACCTTTTTCATGTTGTTGATCAGAATTAGCGTTTTCTCGTGGTCATGTTCGTTGCAGTGAGTACAAGGAACGCTAGTCATGCTAATTAAAGTTGAGAAGAAAACCAATCAGTGCGAACTGAAATTACTTTTATGTCCATGCAGGTGTAGACGAAAAAGAAAAAAAGCTATCAAAAAACAAAGGGAAGAAAGGCATCAAGCAGTCTATAGACTGTCGATCAATCGTTATATCGACCGGAGGAGGCAAGCCAGTAGTCGCTGAGATCAATTAATTGTTCATGTAAATAAACATTGGTTTTTTCTTAACGAAATCGGAGATCATTCAGTTCAATTTTTTATATGTTTGTTTCTAGGAATTTATTCCAATGGATAGCCAGCGTCTTCACCTAATTGAACACCCAGCTGGAAACTTCTTGTTGATGGCTGTGCTTCGGTATGTTTGTTATTTTGTTGTTTTTTTTTCACTCAAGCTTATTATTTCGATTTTTGTTCAGGTGTGATCAGTCTCTGCCTGAAGAACAACAGCTGTCGGTACAAATTGTCAACTCACTTACGAAGGAGGAGCTAGGTTCATGGATATGTTGTAATAAGGTCAGCCTCCTATCAATTTTCTTCTCATATGTTGCTATTTTATAATATTTAGGGATGTCATGTATTGTTGAAGATGCTTCAATGTGGATCAAATATTGTTAGGGAAAAAATAAAGGATGCCGTGAACATGAAACAACTAAAAGAGTACACTTTCCGAGGCGCCACACTACTTGTCCAAGAACTCGCCAAGAAATAGATGTTAGATTTTAGTTTGTCTTGTTATTTTGTTGTTAGTCTTTGCTTGTGACTTTCATCTTATTCCGGAGAACATAGTTGGTGACTAAATGCATCGTAGGCAGGATCCAAGATTTTTTGCTACGTGCGAAATTAGTTCCGTCGATGGTTTTTTTTTGGTGGGAAATATGATTTACTTGTTACAACATCCACTTTGATATTAGACGACCGGGGCAGGTGATGAAGCGACCTCATGTTCTGTATTGATAGTTATTGATAATTGTTCTTGTTATGAAATACTGTTATCCGTTGTTTGTGTTGCTGAATGGCACGGAATGATAAATTTTGGTACATCTTCATCTGTTATTTAACGCTTCGACACTAGCGTCATCTTCAGTGGTTCGTTATTTTGGGATTGTTTGCAAATGACTGTTAAAAGGTGTGCACTTCATGTAACGTTACAAAGAATACTTCAAAAACATTTTTATTCACGCTAACTTCGCATTAGGAACCATAATAAGGCGCAGTTAAGTTAGGAACACGTTCAGAACCTTCACCTTTCATGATTAATTGGGAAATGGTTGGTTCTTAGATGGTTTGCAGCAATTATTACCACCATTAGCGATATTTTCACGTTCGTTTGTTAAACAAACAACGCGACAACATATCCATTTGTGTTTACCTCGGAAAACATTGAATTCAGGATGTGAGTTAATATGTTGCTGAGACAAGTAGACCTCTTGAAGACAAAATTGACATAGTGTGGAAATCTTATGGAAAATATAGAGATAAGTCGGAACGCGTCACTCTTGTGCACGTAACGCATCTACATGCGAGCGTTTGAGGATCAATAAGAACTCCTAAACAACCTGTACAAATAAAATCAATGAATAGGCTGGTGAGGGGACCGGCTCATAACAAGTTATCTCCAACCTTAGGTAACGATTTACGAGCTTTTGATAATATTTTGCAATTATTATGATGATTTTCATTCACTCTTCATGATCCTCATAATTCTTCATAATCTTATTTCTGGAATAATAGCGGTTGAATTTCATTCTGAGTATTTTCGTGGTCTTTCATCTGAAATAACGTTGCAAATTAGCGATATTTGATGTTCATAGGCTAGAACACAGATTAGAAAATCTGAACCACTTTTACGTTTCTGATGATGACCATACCATATAATTTACTATTCCAACTAATTGCTTGGCGGACAAACACAGAAGCGGTCAAAAACTGTGCCTACGTGGTGCTAACTCAGCATTCGCAGAAATTTTGGATTACATTGGGTTCTTTGGTTTAAAGGCATCACCCCACGAAGGTCTGAGGTGGTGCAGATTTCATTTGGAGTATTCGTATACGGGATGGGAGACTACGGAGAAGGGAGTGATTCCGTCCATTTCTTCCTAATTGCCGTAAAAACGGCCCGGAAGATGCTGCGCCGCACAAGGCTGGCGCGCTCCAGTCGAACTCATTGTGGAAAATAGTGCACCAGAACGTCCGAATCCGTATCTTCCGGGCCGCTTTTTACGGCAATTGGGAAGAAATGGACGGAATCACCTCCTCTCCATAATCTACTATCCCGTATACGAATACTCCACCTGAAATCCGTACCACCTCAGATTCGTGGAGTGATGCCTTTAATAAAGTGATAAATGCGGCTGTAGCGCAGTCGGTAAGGATCGATCGGAGAACCGCCCTAGTGCTCACCAAGCCTTTCATCCCTCCGGGGTCCGGGGTGACTTCACACATCAGCTAGCTATCGCAACTCATTGTCTGGGCCAGTTACACGTTCGTGAACCTCAAACGATTCTGAATTGAAGTGAACGTGGGGGCGCATCCCAAGCGGATTGATTAACGCCAGACACTTTATCCTTCATCTTTGGTTTAATAGTTAGGATTTGGACGTGGATTTCTATTTGAAATTTTATGATGTGATTTGATATTCTGGATTCAGTTAAATAATAATACAGTTAAATCACCATACACATAGTCTCCTGCATGCCATGAGGTGAGTGCTCTGATTTTTGCAAATCACTGAGGTCCCGGTAGAGTGTTCTGTTCTCTGATTACAATCCTATTATAACAGCGCTCCAGGACTGTTCCTTCTGGTCCAATAATACAGCATCTGCCCCTCTTTGCGATATCTATTGTTGGAAAATGAGGCACGTCTCATGTGAAGAGGTCTCAATGTTTGGACATATCCTGTCGAGGTCAAGGGTCGCAGAGATTAATCGGCAATTTCAAGATCAGGTTTCACGTTGTGGGACTCATTTTTGTAAAGTGTTTGTTGTTTTAACGTAATTTGTGCTAATACTTCTATTATACATCCTGTAGAGAAACTGTAAACAAGCAAAAAACTTTGCAAAAAACAAAAAAATCTGAAAAAAAGTCTCTTGATAGTACCCATGACATTTGATTGTCATTGTGAAGCAAGAGACAAGATTGTTTACAGTCTCTATATCCACTTACGTCTCGTCGTTGTCGTCGCCTTGGACAGAGCCTAGAAAGTCAAAACATTTGCAAAAATATCCTCTCGAATACCTCATCCAGAACAAGTTCTCATCCCCCAAGATATAACACCCGGAACCAAAAACCAAAAGAGCCCAAATCGTCCTGTTTACCTCAACAGCCACATCGCCGTGATGTTAGCGAGCCTCCGCGTGGTAAAATCGCCCCCGTAATCGTTTTGATCTACGAGATCATATGTGGGTCGTATCCTAACAATAATTAGGATACGACCCGCATATGATCTCGTAGATCAAAACCCGCTAAGGTCTTATCACAGAGCTTGCTCATCGCCGTAAAGGGGAAAATACGCACAAAACATAAGAATGTGGACATTTATTTATGCAAAAAGTTGGGAAAACCTCGCAACGAAGTCCATCATCGATGATCTATGTAAGAGAACTAATTTTGGACTCATATTTACCTGTTTTCCACGTTACTGTTTTTCTCATAGTTTTCCATAACTAATATTCATAAGATTATTTATACTTATATTTTTAAATTCCACTTTTCACATCGGAGAAGGTTCTATCCCTTATAAGTTCAATCAGTGTTGTTTATGTTTTCTCGTTGTGCCAACGAAGTTTTGGTGAAACTTTATTATATTTATATTACGATCTAATATAACTTTATAACTTATCATAAACTTTATTATTTCTATTAACCACTGTTGTATCTTATAACTGGGCAGAGAAGAAAATCCTCGAGGAATCTAGATTGTGCAAAAGACATTATGCATTAAGATTAGGAAAAAAACCTTAGAAAGCGCTAAGCGGGAGAAAGGTTACGTTATCAAACAAATGTCAAAGTCATTTCATTTCAAAGAAGATCCTTTTGTTTGTTCTTTTGTGAGTAGCTTTTCTTTTTTTTTTTTTTTGCTTTTTGTTTTTTTGTGAACTTGTGTTGTTTTTGACGAACTTTACGAAGAGCAGGAAGTTTTGCATATTGCAAGGAATTTTTGCGAACGAAGATTGTAATCTAATTTTTGTTCGATAGATTTTGCAACCTCCACGAGAACTGGTCCCTACTAGTGTTACACAGAAACACTAGGTAGGTAATACTAGATTTCTTACATTTGTTAGTAAGAAATGCTTTATGTTTAATACGATTCCCTCTTCGGTAATCAAAATTGTCCTTCACTCCCTCACATGCTCTCGGGGAACAATTTTCGTTCAAATTTGGATTTGTTTTATCATTGGCTTTTTATATCGTAGAGACGTATAAACATCCTGTGCGATCTCAACGTTAAGCAACTTTTCGTTTTTTTTTTTAAACTCTGTTGTTTGTTTTTGCTGCAGAGAGGTAAAACAAACGAAAAGCGAAGCAAATATGTGGATGGAAATGAGGCGGGGACCAGTTTTCGCATGAACTAGTTTTTTTCAAAACGATGCTTTCTGATATCAGTTGCGGCAAAGTGCTTCACAAAAACAGTATTTGGAAGCTCTGTTCACGAAATCTTCGGAGGTTGCAGTTATGAAGAAGTTTTCAAAGGAGGATCCTTGTATAACAATGGTGTTATGAATGATTTCGATATGCGGAGGTACTGTACTTGTTCAAAAATAACCTGTACCTGTAATTGGAACAGTTTTTCACCCGAAAAATTGGCAATTAATTACATCTAGCGATACTTGTTAAAGGTAACGCCCGTCCTTTAAAGGCATCACCCTCCGAATCTAAGGTGTTGCAGATTTCAGGTGGAGTATTCGTATACAGGATGGGAGACTATGGAGAGGGGGGTGATTCCGTCCATTTCTTCTTAATTGCCGTAAAAAACGGCCAAAAAACAAAAAAAAAAAGACGATGCGGCACCACACAAGGCTGACGCGCTCCAGTCGGAATCCTAGTAGAAAATAGTGCGCCAGAGCGCCTGAAGCCGTATCTTCCGAGCCGTTTTTTACGGCGATTAGGAAGAAATGGACGGAATCACCCCCTTCTCCATAGTCTCCCATCCCGTATACGAATACTCCACCTGAAATCCGTACCACCTCAGATTCGTGGACTGATGCCTTAAACGGAATATTCAGGCCATTAAGTAATTATTAAATAATGTAAAAATATTATCACGTTTAAAAATGTCCACGGTTGATTGTTGTATTGTGCCTTATTGCGTCAGAAATACATTTTATGAATTTACAAAACGTTTTGTTGAAGTAATTTTGCCGACTATAATCTATTCTATGAAATCCTCTCTGTCACTCAACTTTAATGAGGTGCATATTAATAGAATGTACTTATTTTATGACCTACTAAGTACACCGTGAAAATGTCATTCCTCGAACGTGAGTTAATCATATTACGATGAGTTAGTGAGCTTAATTTACGTCATAATAAATTTTTTAATTTTTTTTTCAAGCGAACATTTCTTTTTATTATATTTTATTATTTTATATGAAACGTAAGACTTGCAATAGATCCATGCAGAGGGCTGGAGGTAGCTGCTCTCCTCTATAATTCGTACCTATTTAATTTACGGCAGGGTATTCCTATATGGAAAAAGTTGACCCTACATCTACGTGCTTCACAAGGTCGCCCCCACCCCTTCGGTCCCTCTCCTTCCCTCCCCCTCTCCCTCCAATGGATGTGGGTCCCGTTTCTTTGATCTCTTCTTTTTTCCTTTCCTTTTTCTGGGTAGAATGTCTTTTAAGGAGAAAATAGGAAGGACTAAGGAGAACAATCTCACTTGAGGATCAATTTCCGTGCTTTTAATTTCACGAGGAATCAATGTTTGTGTACTTTTCTTTTGTGATTAAATTTTTTTGCTTCTTTGTTTCTTTTGCAATTGATTGCTATATTGTATTTTCTGTAATCAAATTGAATTGTAATTAAAAGAGCTTTTTTTGTAATTTTTCCACGATATGTGTGTGCTTGATCGTTAACGAAGGAGATTTCCTTAGAAAAATTCCTCTTGCTGATTGCTTATTTAATTTCTTACGGTAAGAGGATTTTTCTTAAGTTCCGACTTGTTTCTGTTCCTTTTTCTGCACTCAGAAAGAGAAAATATTTAAAAAGGATGTGTGATCGTCAAGGGAACACTTGAACGAATGACCACCAATGAATGTGTCGGCACGATGAATGACAGATGATCCCTCGGCGAAGGATCGCGGGGGATCGGTCGGGCGGACGGCGGTCCTAAATTGTCTGCTTAGCCTGTTGGGTGCAGCATCGGCAACAGCAGTTATTGGCGCCATTTGTCGGCCTACTTTTGATGCGTAGATCCTGTGGGATAAACGAGCACGCACTAATCTGCGCCGGACCAAAGGTCGCCTTACAGTAAACCGGTGTGAGCAACAATCTGGATAATTTGCGAGCTTTTGAGGCTACTTGTGCTAGTACTCTTTGTTTTGCCGCCGAGCGGTGATCGTTCGTTTCATTTCTATGGAGACTGATAAAAAATAAATATAATAACAAATCAAATAAATGTAATATGTATATATGTATGAAGGAGAAAGGAGGACAAAAACAAGTAAAAAGACAAATAAACAAACAATATTCAAGAAGATAATGAATAAATAATATGAAAAAATACAATATGAATAAATAATAATAGTAAATAAATGGTTAGATAATTAAAATATTTTGGAAAAAGATCAGCAACGCAATTTTCCAGAAATATCGTCCATCATATTTCAGAAATAATTCAAAGTCAAATTATTAGGATGTTATTTCTAAGTGGAAATTAGAAAATAAATAATATAAATGAATATACTACAATAATAATAATGATTAAAAGTAAATAAAGAATAACACTAAGAGAATAATAAATTAATAGAACTTTTTGCAATAAAAATACTGAATACTACTGAATAGAAAAAAAATATTTCATTCTTCGAAAAGTTCCCTGAAAAACCTACGAAAAGACAGCTGTCAGGATATTATCAACAGCGGTAAGATTATTTCTCTCTCATCTGCAAGCAAATCATGTGGCAGAATTTAATGAAGTGACCTGAAGTGGAGAAAAAATGAACTAAAAAAAACTTTAATTTAAAAAAAGTTTGGAAAAAAGAGACAGAACCCATGGAAAAATCTTAGTGTTTTCGTTTCTTTGATGTGTGCTAGGATCTTTCTCTTTTGAAGATTATTCGGGTTTCTTTTGACCGAGGGGTCAGTCACTCACCCGTCGCTCATCTAAGATGTCAACACTCCGTGGTGAGGCCCAGTTTTCACTTCATCACGCGCTTATTTTAAGTCTTTACTCGTGAGACTATGACTACAAATGAAGTAGGATGTTCGATGGGAACGAAAATGGAAGTGAATGTGTCTTTTTTCTTCTTTTTCTCAGCACCAACTAGTTTCACATTCCGATTTTTGTGCGGGCAAAACCGATGCGATGAGAAAAATTGTGGCAGCGTAAAACCGTAGCTTCCGTTGAATACTGTGTAAATGTTAGAGACTTAGACTGGACGGGATGCGGACCATTAAAAAATCTTCTCACACCACTTTTTGGTTTCATTCGCCTGCACATCCAGTATGGGTAAAGTTGCTGATTAGAGTATAGTTCTTTCAAAGAGTTCTTCCTGTTATTACTGTTCTTAAAATTATTTACGGGGATTTTTTTGGCTCGAAATTGGTCTCAAATAAGAAAAAAAAGAGTATAAATAGCTTTATTTAACCATAGAAATGTTCCTACCACTAAATAGCGAGAAAAGCTTCAGTTTAGCATAAAAATTCTGGAAATTTTATGCAGATTAACAATTTTGAATAAAATTTCCGATAAATAATTTTTAAAGAGATTTTGCTTATATCGGGTTTAGTCCACATTTGCCATTGCCATAAGAAGATGTTTGCAAAGAAAAGATATTTTTTTATGCCTCTTAGAGTTTTTCGGGTGCTTCTCGTATGAAAATGATGGGACATCTTCATCAGGATATTTCGATCTTTTTACTACTTTTTCTAAATTATTTCTAGTTTTTTTTTGAAACATTTTTCTATGAAGTTACTGTAACTATTTTAACTGGTTTAATCCTCTTTTAACAAATAAAATAGTTTCTTCGAGTTCTGTTGCTTTCGCTCCCCATTCCCATCTCAGCTTTTAAAGGCATCACTGCACGAATCTGAGGTGGTACGGATTTCAGGTGGAGTATTCGTAAACGGGATCGTATCGGGCACTATTTTCTAGAAAGAGTTCGAGTGGACCGAGCCAGCCTTGTGCGGCGCCGTAACTTCCGGGCCGTTTTTTACGGCAATTAGAAAGAAATGGACGGAATCACCCTTCTCTCAATAATCTACGATCCCGTATACGAATACTCCACCTGAAATCCGTACCACCTCAGATTCGTGGGAGATGCCTTTAACATAGGGTTTGTCGAGGGTTTCCTCATCACTCTCACCCTCCTCACCTCTCCTTATCTCGATTCTTAACACGGGGTTTGTTGAAGGGAGTGGGTTTGTTTTACATTTTCCGGGGTTTGCATAGTCTAGCGGAGTCACTTAGCAGTGCACTCAAAAAGGTTGCTTTGTTGTTTGTTTAACATGAATGATTTCTCGCCTGATATTCACCACAGTATGTCTCGTGGCCAGCTGGGATTGTTTTGTATAGCAGGCAGTCCGCAGGGGGCTGTATCCGGGGTCATTTGGTCACAGAACATAAATCCGAACGAAATCTCTTAGCGCTGCCTTGCCGAACGGCTCTTTAGGAGCGCTCTATTCAGCGCTCACAATCAAATTCTCTCACATTCAAAATTTGCATAATTCCACAAGCGCATAAAAACGAAAGTTTTCTGAATACAAAGAGAGCTGCCGATAATGCAATCTTTTCAGATTTTCAGATTTTACACTAAGAATCCTCCGAGGAACATATAAGGTAAGGTAGGACTATGACGTGATCGAAGAAAATTTGATAATAAATCTTTAGGTCCTACTTAATTACTTGTTCTATTGCTGAGGCTCTCAATTTCCTGGGAGAAAAAGAAACAATCAGCAGCTTTTTCCTGGAAAGAAAATCCATCTAATTCGTAAGGAAATTTATTCAACTAAATCAAACCTAAGAAAAATGCAAGCAGCTGATTGTTGCCAAATTTATCCATAATGTGTTTCCTTTTTATTTCCTTCGATCAATATGCGTTAAAGAGTTCGCTTAGGGTAATAATACGTCGAGTAATATGAAAATTTCCATAAAGAATTTTTAAAGAAATTCAAATTTTTAATAATAAATAAATAAATAATAATTTTAACAATAAATAAATAAATAAATAATTTTATATTTTTTCATAAGGAAATTTTTAAAAGCGTATAAAAGGTAGAATTAAATAAATCTCCGTTTCGCCTCTTCCCTAAACAGAGGGGAAGATTAGAAGAGGAAGAAGAGGTTGAAGGCATCACCCCACGAATCTGAGGTGGTACGGATTTCAGGTGGAGTATTCGTATACCGGATGGGAGACTATGGAGAGGGGGGTGATTCCGTCCATTTCTTCCTAATTGCCGTAAAAAACGGCCCGGAAGATACGGCTTCAGGCGTTTCGGCGCACTATTTTGTACAGGGAGTTCGACTGGAGCGCGCCAGCCTTGTGCCGCGCCGCATCTTCCGGGCCGTTTTTTACGGCAATTAGGAAGAAATGAACGGAATCATCCTCCTCTCCATAGTCTCCCATCCTGTATACGAATACTCCACCTGAAATCTGCACCACCTCAGATTCGTGGGGTGATGCCTTTAAGAGGAGAAATAATAAGGATTCCCTCCGGAGGTTCTTTAGTAAGGTGGAGTGGCTCGGGAATGAACTTAGCAAGGAAGAGCTCGCTCTATATAACTTTAATAAAGCGGGAAGAGGAATCACATAGTTATGTGGGTGGGTACGGTAGGCATAATATGTCATATAATTATAGTATGTAATAGTGAATGTGATATATGTTTATATTTACATACTTAATGTTTACAAACATCCATCTCATTCGTCTTATTCATATTACATTCTTATTCTTTAATTAATATTAATTTTAATTAATTTAATTAATGTACAATTTAATATAGTGCTATATTGTATTTGTATAAAATTTTATTTAACATTATATTATATTTTGTTTTTTTTTATTATGAAATATTTCGGCCTGTTTTCCATCTTCACTATAAGCACAAAAAAAAGAAAAAGAATAAAGAAAAGAAAAATAAAGAGAAAAGAATAGCCAATAAGAAAAAAGAATAAGAAATGTAAAGAATTGCCTAAGAAACAGGCAAGCCATGGAAGCCCCGAAGTCTGTCTTACTAGAATTTTTTACACAATTTACAATAATGGCTACAATTTTTCATATATTTAAGAGATTATACAATACTATTCTTATAAAATAATTTATTATACTATATTATATTATATTACATTATATCATATAACATTTATTGCTTCCATGTTCTTTGGTTGCCATTTTTTCCTCACATTAATATCCAGGTGAACTTCTATCCCATAAATATTCAAATTTATGGACGTTATCGTGAATTAACCCCTTAACGTATACGGCCCATAAATGTTAACGCTGCTTTGAGTTGAGCTTAAGCTTAGGCCAAAAAAAAAACTTCCACTATCATCAGGAGAAATCAAAAGCATAGGCGATAGCGTCCGCTTCTTAGTGCTCGACTATGTTTATGCTTAGAGAAAATACAAACGTACGTACGCTTGTCGTTTGTTCTTCAAAAATTTCTCTACTAATAGAAAAAACAGACAACAGTATTCCTAGACACGAACTCGTTTGAACTACTTCGAAAAATGTTTAATAACGCAGCTCACATTTGATGTAAAGCAGTTCTTGGTTTCAAACATGCTGCTGCTGTTCGAAAACTGTTGTTTTTTGTGTTTGTTTGTTGTGTTTGTGTTCGAATTTCTCTATGGGAATCCTAACTTCCACTTCTCAGATATGTTCTTCCAAAACTGGAGAAAAGGTAGGAATTTAGACAATGTTCCCATATTTTCCATGGAAATTTCAAAAAAAAAAAGACAAGGAGATCCAGGGAGTGTAAGCGATTTTGTGGAGCAAACTTTCTTCTATCAAATATGGTTGAAAAGTCTTTATCACGTGCTTTTTCAACGAAACCATAAGTGTTCATCTGTGGACGTTTCGGCTCTGTTAGTCTGACGTTTCGGCTTTTCGTTCTTCCAAAACTGAAGAAAAGGTGGGAATTTAGAACGTTCCCATATTTTCCATGGAAATTTCAAAAAAAAAATCGGTAAATAACAAAATAGCATGATCAATAAATGCCGGGATACAAAATTTTGTATTCACCTATTACCATATTTGAACACTTTAACAGAGAATCGTAGCAAAAAACGTACTGAAACTACTGGCCGTACTTTTCGTCGGAGAGTTGAATAAATTTCTCTACTGTTTCCCACGAGAACAGCACGAAGCGACACGTACGAGCACGATGATTCTTTGTTTCTTTCACTCACATCCCAAGAGACGCGAAAACCTTTGCGATCGGTTAGTCATAGAGGTTTCGCATTCACGATGAGTACGAAATTTGCAACACGAGTTTTTTTTTTGCTTGAATCACGAGCGATTTGAACCCTCCGAATCAAACTTGCAATCCAGAACTGAATGGTTTTTTTTGTAGAAAAACGGAAAGAAAACCATACTTAACCACCGAAAAGCGTGATTTTTGCGTGTTAGCAGAGAAATCATGTTAAAATTAGTACACTAACCCTATTATTCCAAAAAAGTTAGTCACAGAGGTTCACATTCACGATGACTACGGAATTTTTGCGGTGATTTTGAAATAATTTTCAATTAATTATTAAAAGAGATATTTTTTTGGTGACCGCGATGTAGATTCCCAGACCAAATTTATGTACTTGCACCGAAAAGCGTGATTTTTACTAATTTACTACTGAAAATTGAGTGTTTTTATCGCAAGAATTTTTATTTTATTGTAATTTTAATTGCAAAAATTTCAATGTAAACAAAGACAAGATTAAATTTCAAAAAGAAAGCGTTAACAATTAGAAAAAGACAGGTTCAAAAGTTTTAGTGCAGAAATTTTCAGGATGATAGACTTCGGTTTGTATGGGACCCTGGATTTTATCTTTCTCACGATATTTTGAGTTTTAATCTCAGGTTTGTGACGGGACACTTCATCACTTCCCTTACCGCAGAGTGTTTTTGAGGAATAAACAAATTCGCAGTGGTTGTTGACATTTGTGTAGGAATTGATTCAGTAGGATTGAAAAACTCCGATTTCGAGGGGACGGCAATGAAGCTTTTTTTAATTTTTTTACTTTTTTTACTTTTTTAAAGTTATTTTACTTTTATTTTTACTTATTTTATTCGCTTATTCTATTTTTTTGCTATTTTTTCATTTCATTCATTACTTCATCGTGTTTGTGTCTCTCATTTCTTTTTTTCCTCCTTATGAATTTTGTTATATCATGCAGAATCTCCTTATCATTCGCAAATTTCTCACGGTGCTACTTAACAACTTACTCGCGTCCAGATAAATAAAATAAAAATAAAGTAAAGAATAAAGAAGAATAATGAAAATAAAGTAAACAATAAAAAGAAGAAAGTAATAAAGTAAAAAGAATTTTTAAAATTCCAGGTGCATTCATTGGGATTCTGAAACCATCCACTATGTAGCACTGTGAGCGGTAGCGTCATCAAATGCAACCAGATGCTACTTAGGAAGAAATATGAGAAGCTACGAGTTCCCCCTGGATTACGGTAGGTGCGCATGACCGGCCACGTGATTGGCAATCTTCATGGGATCTGAGTGTGCAAATGTGATGCTCGGAATAATCATCCTTATTAACATGTTGTGGTCTCGGATGGATTTCTGATGACACTTCTTCTGCAGGATTTTGTGAGCATTTATTCTTAACCGTACAGTACATAATTCGTACACTTGAGATATTTATTAATTGGTTTCTGGAAAGGAATCCTACATCCGGATCCCGAAATCCGCTTGACATTCACATCAGCGCACGATAAGCAGATAAAAGTTGATTTCTTGGCTTAGCTACATATTTACTCTTCGGTTTTATTCTTTTAACTGTAAACAGTTTCTGGAGGATACTGTAATGCTGAACAGAAACAGGATCATAGGAATGATTCATGTTGGACGTGAAGGTCTCGGAACTCAGTATCCTAATTAAATTCAATAGATGAGCGAACTTCTGGAGTAATTTTGGTTTAAGGATTTGATTTCCTGATTCTAAGGATTTTTTCGTCTTCAATAAAGCAGATTTTCACATTTTTTCGCGTTCCTTTTCTCTTTGCTTCCTTTTTAAAGGATAGAGCTGGATGAAAAGACTTTTTTTGTTATATATGACGAGTTTTTAGAAAACGTTTTAAAAAAACCTACTGAACGACAGGGGAGTTCGCTTAGAATTCCCAATCACCTGCTCTGTTACCGTAATGGACTTTACGAGGGATTACGTGGACAAATTAGTATAATTAGGGAGGTTGTTAATTACAATCAGGCTATATTTACTGCGTGGGGATCCATCCATGCATACGAGGGTGAACATCCATGCAAATATGCAGATAATTAGCAGTTCAACACCTAATGGAAAATTGGAAACTCCTATGAATTTTTATAAATTAGGAATAAGTAAAACCTCTAACAATAGTTCTTAATTAAGAATATTTTAATTTCTCCTCGAATAGGGAAATTTCTGACCACTTGGCGTCTCCAGGTGGATTTGCAATTACCGTTTCCTGCAGGATCTGTGCAGCTGCTGCAAAAATTTGTGTTAGGATAAATCCGATCAGAGCTGATAAGCGCTCTAGTTTCGGGAGGGTTCGATAGGGAGAAATAGGGGAAGAGAAGGGGAAGTCCCGAATATCGTGGTCCCCTTGCGTTGTGTCGGTTCTCCCCCGCCCCCCGTCGACGGGCAGTTGACTCGAGCAGCAGCATCGGGTTGCCGTGTTGCCGAGAACACTCCACACAGCTGACCGCCGCCGATTCCCTCCGCCCGTCCTCGTAAAAGCGCACACTGCCTCCGTTGTGTTCTTCCCTCCTATCCCCATCTTTATATGCACCACACCAGCTGGCGCCCGATCGCCTCTTGTCCTTGGCGAGAGCATTTCCATCCTGGTCGTTGTGTATTTCTACGACTCGATGCTTCGATGACGATGACCTTATGGCACACAATCCACACACACACGCATTGTCCACACAGCTCAACATCCCGTGATTAGCTGAGCTTAATTTGACCAAAACCACATTTCGCTTCAAATTTTCTTCATCATGACTCCGGTTCTCATGAAATACTTCTCTTTTTTCTTTCTTTTTCATTTCATTTCTTACACGTTACCCAACTGGACAACTTCCTCATCGAACAACTTCCTGAAACTGAAACAACAGCTGAACAACTTCCTAAAACTTGGAACTTCTTCATCAATCGCTAATTTTTTGCATCGCTTCCTAATTTTCTTTTCCATAGAGGTATTCTATTCTAGAGGAAAAAGTACTCGATTTTTTTCCTCACTGAAAAAAATGAGATGAAGAGGTCATTTGTAACAATGATTTATCGAAGTCTAGAGGAGTTTTTCTCATAAAAAAGCTTCTTCTTGACTTTCAGGGAGATTTTTCCTGTATTTTAGTGCACAAGGAATACTTTTCTCTTTTACATAATTTTCACGGGTTTTTTTCTTGATAATTTACTTAAATCCAGGTAAATGAAATTGAAATAAATGGATTGAAATAAAAATCTAAAATTGAAAATTAATTAGATTTATAGAGTTAGCAGAATTGAAAAATAAATTTAAAATAAATCTCACCCCATCTCTTCTCCCTGGCCGGAATTTTCATCCTGGTCGCATTTGTACGACTGTGTGCTCCACTCCGATGGATGATGGCCTTATGGGACACAACCCACACCCATTGTCCGCACAGGTCAGCATCTCGTGATTAGCTCAGCTTGGATTTGACCCGGAGGAGTAATTCTCTTTTAAATTTTTCTTTTCTCTTTTTAAAGGAGTGAGTGAGAATTTTGGAATTTGAACTTTTGAATTGTGAATTGTGTTAATTTATTCGAGAAGAAGAGAAGGATGAAGTAGAACACAAACGATGGATGCTGGCACTGCGCCAAAGGTAATCCTAGGCATCGTGGATCAGCGTCTGAATTCTCTATTTCTCGAAAATTTACTTCCATATCTGTGTCTTTCTGGCTGCCGCCTACGCGCTATTTCGCTACTGAGGAAGCGGAACACAACATTTGTAAATCCGTCTTTGATACTGATGGCGATCGTTCCTGTAGACTCATCCACGATCGATACTTATCAAAAATGAAGAGGATTTTGTACACAATTGTCAAATCTTTCGTCTGACCATTTTCACGACTTTAGAACCCCAGAACCCTAGAATTAAGATATATGGAATCTATTTCTTTCTCAGGAAAAAATCGTGAATTACGTGGTATTAAAAATACCTATGAAAATACAAGTAATATATAATAAATAATCGAAATAAAATACCATTCCCGATGAAAATCGCACTGTTTCAAAACCTTCAAGTGATGGTGACGTTAGTTGAACACATATGTACATAGAAATCCGGGTAGGGAAAATTTTAAGGTTACACTTGACAGCTTTTCAGATAATTCCTGTAATTTTCTTTTCCATAGAGGTATTCTATTCTAGAGGAAAACGTATTCGAGTTTTTTTTCCCATCGAAAAGAGAAAACGATGGAGAGTCATTTGTAACAACGATTTATTCAAGTGGAGAAAAGTTTTGCTTAGTGAAAAAAGTCTTCTTTTTTTTATTCTGAGGCAGTTTCTCATTGTATTTCAGTGCACAAGGAATATTTTTCTTTTTTAAATAATTTTCACGGTTTTTTTTTCTTGATAATTTCTATGGATAACTAGCGATACCAGAAGGAAATGGTGGGTGGAGATAGATAATTTAACGATATTCTAATTGTGTTAATTTTTTTACGTTAGCTCTGATAGGAGACCTAATAGCTAATAATAATAATAATAATAATAATAATAATAATAATAATAATAATAATAATAATAATAATAATAATAAATAATAATAATAATAATAATAATAATAATAGTAATAATAATAATTATTATTATTATAATTATAATAGTCAAAACGGTCAGCTTATCCAGGTGTATCATAAGAACAAAGATAGAGGCTAAAGTCAGAAAAACGGTGGATCATTTTGCCTATTTCTACTTTTCTTTTCTTTTCCCCGCAAAGTGATTTTAGCAAATTTTATCAATGCTGGTATTAATCCTTTTGAGCCATTTTTTTTGCCACGAAAATCTTTATGGTTCATCTGTAGGCCACGCTTTATTTTTTCCTGTTTTTTTTTTCATAGATACAAAGTATATTTTCTCTCATTTTCTTCTATATTTATATTTATATTATATTAATTTTATTATATTTATATTTATATTCATGTATATACATATTTCCGTCATTAATCCTTGAGAATGTCATGGTTTGGTGTGAACAAACACAAACACATGGAGATAAACATGAAGATTTACTTTTTTTTTGTTACAAAGAGATACATTTATTGTTTCTGTCAAAAAAAAAAATGTCAAACGGTAACCTTCAAGCGTCTAGGAATTTTACATGATTGTTATTTATCGTACTTTAGTTCTGGATCTTTTTTTTCGCTTACGTGAGAAAATTTTACGTCAGCGAGGAGAAAAAAAAACTATTGTCCTTGGTTAGCGAGCGAGTTAATGTGTGTGTGCGTGTACTTCGTGTGGATTCTCGTGTATTTTCAAAGTTATTTTCAAAACAATCGGTATTCAGCGAAAAAAAAACAAAATACAGCGTGATAGGTGTTATTTCACATTATGGGACACAACGTATGTAATGTGACTGGAAAAAAATCACAGATATCGTGGACATCTGCTGCTCATAGTGAACGTTCTATGTGGTTTATCTGTGAACTTGTAGCCGTCAGTAAATTGATTTTCATCCGGAGAACTCTCGCGCGTGTGTTCCCTTCCGTTCGGGATCCGTTGGCCGCCAACGTCGGTGACGACATCCGATACTGCCGGTGCCGATGACCTGAGCATTTCGGATTACCTGGATGTGAATGCACCCCGAGCTAAACGCCGAGCTCTCAAACCTCAGCCAACTCAAGCCGGGAATTCCTGATCCTGATTTGCATGACGGATCCCAAAACAAAAACCAATTCCCCGATACCGTAACCCCCGCTGTGTTTCTCTCTCCACCACACGGACACCAACGGTTGTGGCGCGGGTGGTTGGGATTGGCGTCATGTTGGCGTGCGGCCAACGCCACGGCCACTTTTTTTCATTCGCCGCCCGCGTTCGCTTCGTGTCGGCGGCGTCGGTGCCATTTTATTGTGTTTTCGTTCGTGCTTACGCTCTTCTTTTGTTCCTCTCTTCTTCCTTTCCTTAGTTTTCCCCTAAACATTTATCTAATACATTAATCCATGTTTCTCTTGTCAGACGCATGCTTCTGGATAAAAAAACTGGCTTCAAACGTTATTGTCCGACTTCCGTAACTGTATGGAACTGTATACGGCTGTGGTTTCTTGTTCCTCTATTTTTTTTCCTTCGGACAAGAGAAAAATATACATCAATTAGCTAACTCTAAGTTTTTGTTTCTTCCTAAAAGATGAAACTTTCCATCTTCTTTTCCTGGAAGTTGAAAAATATTCCTTCTCCAAGATTATTTCCTCAGAGCACAAAAACTATGTCATTACTCGTAAGACCTTCTACAAAATTTCCAGAAAATTTCTGTTAAATCGACTCATTTTCTGGATAAAAAAACAAGTCTAAGCCGTAAATTAGGAGCATTCATCGAGTTATTCGTCTCCTCCTGATACGATACGAACCAAATACAGTTTCATTCGGCATACCGTTCCGATTTCTACGTACATTTCCAGAAATCCGAAGAGTTATGGAAAACGCGTACATGGAAATAGTAAAATTTTCTTTGATAACTGTTAATCCTTCAATAAAAAAAAACTCCCATTAGTGCTGTACAGGGATTTTTTTTAAACAATCCAAGCCTGGTTCCCGGTGAGAATAGACGGGAAATTTTCGGGAAAATCAATTTTTCCTTGTTCTTTTTAATCCATCCAGAACAAATACTTCTGCGAAATTCTTAAAATTCATGGAACCCACACTCACATTTAATAAAAAAAATTAATTAAAGCGTTGATGTGGACGAATACGTGAAAAGTCGCTGGGCCATGGCCAGAAAAGTGTTAATTTCGATTGAATGAGCATTGCAAATGCCTCAAAAAAAATTTTATCGCAACCTCAAGATCCAGAATTTAAATTCTGCATTGCATTCGGGATTTTTCGACTATCAATCATTTCTAACTACGCGAAATATTGGAAGGTTTTGTTCAAGTGTGTGGTTTTAGGAATAAGTGTGGTTTTTGATCCTGAGCAGCAGCGATTTCTGCCCGTGTTTATGGATACTTTATTGCTATGTTAATGTGAAAAGAGCACCGCTTAGACCATATGTCAGGTGTTTGGCTGCGAAAGAATGGGTGCTTGGGTTCGGAGGAACAATTAGCCTACAGCTCTGGACAGCGTGGATCGAATGCGGATGGGAATTTTCATGTAGGATCCATAAGTTCTTCTCCCCCCATGGATTTATTCTGTCATTCTCATCTACACCATCCAAATGAGAGTCGAGATACGAACTCTCCACATTTCATGGCGAACTCAATGTGAGCACCAATTCCTCGGCCTAATCCAATCATGTAATTGCACTAGTGCACGCAATATCCTGGCAACATCTGAATAAAACGATTTACCAATGCTTTCGACGGGGCAGCAGCGAATCCAAGATGGACTACATTCGTTAATCGGTGGATTTGGACAGTGGTCACACCACCACCTTGCCATATATACCACAGTTGATAGTATATACAAAGTGAAGTGTCGAGAACGGAACGGACTAATAGCGTGGAGGTGTGGCCACGCCCCTGCTCCATCTCCAATTAGTCGCCGATTTAGTGAGACATTCAGCTATCTCAACGATTATCGGAACATGTCCGTTTTGATTCGAATCCCTCAGCTTAATGTTCTTTTTTCTTCTGCCTACCACAGCCCCGCGTTTGCATTGGGCTAACGGGACGCCGGCGCTCGTTCGTTCGGTCGGTAATTACTTCGAGAACCAGGCGGTACGTCCGGACAATGCTTGTTCCTAACTAGTCGTCTATGAAAGAAAGAGAAAAAGTTCGATTTGATTCGAGCGCCGAATCAATTCCGCGCTTACATAGCTCATAGCAAAAGCCGACATCCAGGATACAGGAATGTTATTCGATGCTTGGATGTGTAGCTATGTGATTTTAGTGATTTTAATTCCCTTTGCAGGTCCTAAGTGGAAGTGAGAAGTACGTGATGTGCCAGCATCTTTGCTATTTAAGTTAAATGGGTTTTCTTATGACATATAAGAAAGAAACACTTCGAAACTACGTAGATGGCGGCTCAGAACATATTTGGATACTCGAGAAGGTGAATGAATGAATGGAAGGATGAGCGATTGAATGAACAAATGAATTGATGATGAATGAGCCATTGATCTGATGAATTAATGAGTTAATGAGGAATGAACCAATTAGTGAATGAATGGTTGAATGATTGAATGGAAGGTTGAATGAATGAATGAATGAATGAACGAACGAACGAATAAGTAGATCACTTGACACTTTATCTTATGGCACCTTATCTTATAATATCTTATCTTCTCTGCTGCATGATGGATTTTTCCGTGAGGGAAACCTTTATTCGACAGAAATTTTATCCAACCTAGACCTTTTTAACCGCTAGAGCATGTTTATCCAGTTAGGGTAATCCGAGATATCGTACTCGATCTTGTCTGGGGTCTGGGAAATTTTCCCCCTGCACCATTTTTCCATCCGGTATGCAATGACGTTGCCATGTGTCGAACGTGGTCGTTAACGAAAATCTCGGCACGAAATTACCATCACGGATTTCTGGCGCGTTCTCTTAAGCAGACATCAAATTTTTGGTTTTGGAATCTAAAGTTAAAGAAGCCTTAAAATACCCCAGAAATTCACAACTTAAACATTACACCATAAAACTAAGAATTTAAACACTTTAAAATCTCTGGGACTTACTTCAAAATGCTTAAATTTTAAACAAATAAACAAAACAAACAAACAAAACTTTTCTTAAAATCTTAGGGATTTACACCATAAAAATCAACATTTAAACACCTTAAAATCTCTGTCATCCTGCAAACTGTCTCCAATCCTTTTCTGCTTTAAATGAACTCATTGTTGAACCCTTATATTATTTTGTTTCTAGATTTCTTTTGATGTTCTTTTTTTTCCTTCTCTTCTACTTCCATTTCGTCCTGATTACATTTCTCCAACATCTTCTTCGACGAAAGTACGTTAAAGTGCACCCATTAAGTATGAGTCTAGCGGCTCCCTATCCTATTACTACATAATAACTTCAGTGACTCTCTGTTTCGGGGCAGTCATGGGGTGCCAATTTCCTGATTTCTTTTCTTCTGGTAATTTTCTGCTCAAAACTGAAACCTTCTTTCATTTCTTAGAACTTTTTATTTAGTGTTTTCAACCTTTTCAAATGTGGATTTTCGCTATTCCAAATAGTGGACGTATAGCTTCACGATTTTTTTTTCTGTTTTCTTCTTTCTCTTTGCATGATTCTGCGATTCTCATAGCAAAATAATGCGGAAACTAAGTCGGAAAGCTATCAATTTTCATTTCTTCCCGACGGCAAGTCCTTAAATCGCGCCCACACACAGACACACACGGTTAGACACGCTGAGTGAGGGCAGCAATAACGGGAAAAAAGCTTAGCGACGTAATTTTATGGCTATCATGTGCTGTTTTTTTTTCGGATTCCTTGCACGATTCCTCAATTCAGCATTCAGGAATTTTTCACAAGTAATTCCGTTCATGCATGAACGAGATATGGACGAGTTGTCGGTGCATGACGTGTGAGAAGCGGATGGGGAATGCTGATTAATTTCTGTTCGGAGAAGATGTGAAGATGTGGTGATGGTGGTGATGGTGGCATTGGTCTTCCTGTAATCCTATATCCATCGTCCTTGAGATGCATCGTCGTCGAATGGTCGGTTGTCAACAGCAGCAGCAGGTGGCCGTCGTCCCAGCGGCGGCACCGGCTAATCGCGCACACGCATGCCTTTATTTGGAAACGTACACCATTTATACATAAGAGCACTGACACGGGGGATTGCGTGAAGCGTCAGCGACATTCTTCGACGTCTCGACATCGTCGTCGTCCTGCGCTTTCGCTTTCCCAGATTCCATCGTATCCATAATTTAGTCCATAAAACTAGGTTTAAGACAACAACGTACCACCACCACCACCACCACCACCAGAAATCGCCTACTATCTCTTCCTGTATGTTTCATCCGTACGGTGCCTGTCACTGGCTGGACATTTTCCTTTCAACGATACTATGCTGCTCGTCATCATCGCCGCCGCCGCCACCGTCGTCGTCCGTCGAATGTGCGCGTTAAGACGGAATGGCAGAGTAAATATCGTAGAGTAACACAATGGAAAACGTCGACGTCGTCGTCCTCGTCGTTGTACGGTCACAATTGCTGACGGTGATTTGTTGTGTAGCGCGCAGCAACGCGTTGCTCTCGCATATCTGGCCAATGTTTATTGAGACACTAACAGTGTAAGACGGCCCGCCCGGCCGACCGCTCCTTACCGCTGTCAGATACGAGGTCATCTCGCGAACTCCACCGGATAATCTTGCGGTTAGGCTTGCGAGCGTATGGATGTGTGTGTGTGTGCGGATGTGCGGATGTGGTCCATAGCGATCAGAGTTTTATTTGTCACGCGATGTCGCAACGTGAACGTAGCCAGTCAGCTCTCGTTCTCGTTCTCGTCCGCACATCTGCTTCACGTTCTGCTTTGTTCGTTCTGTGCGCATTCGCGTCATCGAGAGCATAGCACCCGAACGAACGAACAAACGAACGAACGAACGAACGAACGAACGCTAATTACTACCGCTGCCCGATTTCCCTATGGCCTCAGCCCGTCACCCGATCAATGAGAATCCATCGTCATCGGCGCCACCGCCGTCGATATTCCCAGCTTCGTCCGCTAGTTCTCACGTTCTTTGCATGGTTTAACCATCTTATGCTAAGAAATTTTCTTTGTTCACTTGTGTCCATCCAGGATCTTATTGAATTTTTAATTAACTATTTCTGAAATTAGTATCTTTAATTATTTTAGATCATTAACAAAAATTTTTTTCATTAATCAAATTGAATTTCAAACTGCAGTAATTCAATTCAAAATAGATCCACTCGTGTCTCTTTCCGCTTCGCTTCCGCGATACATCCGTGAAAACTCGGGAACTTATGCAAACAATCACATATGTACGCTTTTTAAGTCCTATATCTTTGAAGGACAATTTTTTTTTCAAAAAAAAAAAAAAAGAAAACTAGACCTACTCAGCACCGTGGACAAAAACTTTTCAAGCGCCATTTTTCAGTGTTCACATAATTGCCTAAGGGCAAATGCCGGATGTAGCTGAGGTTAGGTCCCAGTGTTACCTTTCGCGCTTCTCTCTTTTCACTTCTACCTTTTTTCCGCCAAAATTTTTTCCCATCTAGGTAGCTTAGTTAAATAAAATACATTTACATTAACATAATATGTGTCATTATGTGTGGAATTATTTTAGGTGAAATGTGACATTTTTCAGATTTTCCGGCTCTAGAAAACTCCTTTTCAGAAATTGGCAACGTTATTTGATTCCTGATTTCTTTTCATTTTTATTTTTTTCTGAATTTCACGCAACAAACTCTGACAAAATGTTTTTTTTTGCTGTACACTGTTCACGTGTTATTGACTTTCATGCGTGCTTGTTTTTTGTTGGATTCTTTGTTTTCCTTTCGTTCTTCTTTTTTTCAGGATTCATTCTTTTAAACCACTTTGCTGCATAATAATATGTCCAAAAACGTGATAAGTTTTCCTTCACGAAAGAATCACGAGAATCATCCTTTAATTCTGGATCCTGAAGCAATCAGTTCAATTCAATTCAGCAATTTAATTTTATTTCTGAAATAATTTAAGAGCGTATGGAGAATTTTCACATCCTTGCCTTTCATTTTCTCGGGAATCTGGTTTATTGATTTATTTTATGCACCACATAATGGGGGATTTAGTAGAAAATTGATAGCAGCGTGTAGCCTGACGTTAAATCAAGATGCCGTTTTTTTTCTGGAGTTTAATTCGTTCCACTTTCTGCAGATAATTCATCCTAACAATGGTTTTTAGTCACTAATCTCTGGATGTAAATTCGGGAAATGATCTACTGATCGCCATAGAGGAAAACTGACATTAACGCACGGATTTTGCAACGGACCCCTTATCGAGTTGTTACTACTGGAAGAGGACGAGGAGGAAGAGGTGGAGGAGGTTACTACAGACTATCATCACCTTTAAAAACTTTTAAAAAAGGATCAAATCTAAGCTCCACCTTTTTTTTCATTCGTCGCATAATGAGGGAGAACAAAGCTGCTTAGACCCCCTGATTACTCCGCTTACGTTAATCTCTTTGTTTTATACTTCGTGTTATTTCCTCGAAGAGGCGGAGCTTTCGCCGGCTCCACCTTTTCTTCAGGAAATACCTTCTGTCTGCCTGCCGGGCTGCCTGTTCCCATGCACTCACTCATTGCTTCGGCGCTGTTCCTTTTTATTGAATGATTTAAAGTAATTGAGTTTTAACTGAGTTAAGTAATCGCTTATCCTCTTAAAGAATGAGTCTAATTCTCCGCAACTTCAACAAAAAAAAACCACTGCAGAATTACTAATGCTCTCTCCTTAAAAATGCCTTTTTAAATTTTGAATTTTCACAAAAAAAATATTTAAATTTTCGTTCAAATCGGAATGTTCTGCTTGATTTTTTTTTCTTGGAATTCTTTTTATTAGAATCTTTATTTTTATACTTTACTTATCGAATACTTCTACTGATTTTATTAAGTTAATTGTATTAAATATATGATTTGATTATATATTCTATATTATTATTTATTCTACTAAATTTAGAATGGGATAATTCAAAAAATTCAAGAATTTATGATTCAAATAAAAATTCATAATATTCTTAATCACATAATTCAAAAAAATCTTTCAACCTTATGGGAAATGCTAAGAAAACTGAGGGCACCGAGAATGGAAACGCTGAGAATTTTGCCCTTTCAGGAACCACAGGTCATTTTTAGGGGACTGCCCGAAACCTTAGATTCTGGATGGATGAGATTTAGTCGCGCCTGGGTGCCTCTGCGCTTCGGTTAAATCAAAAATAACCACATAACTTTGCCATAACTAATTATTTGTTGTTTATAGGTGTTTTGATGCTTAGCTAGGGATCAATTTATAGTCATATATTATTGATTTACAATGAACATAAAAGATATTGATCTAAAAATTGACAAAAATTAAATCACCAGCAAGAAAAAACCAAAAACAAACAATATTTTGAAGAGGAAGAATGGCTCTTTCAAATAACGAGTTACATGACGCTGAACTCTTTTTTTTCTCGGGTGTCAGTTTAATTTTCAGAAAAAAACACATCGTTTATGCATCTACCTAATATTTCCTTATAAACGCTATTTATTGCGCGTATAATTGGAATTTCAACTAGTCTTCCCCTATCGGGTGACGTCATTGCTGTGTTACCACAGGCAGGGAAGGAGGAGCACATTCTCGGATTTCCACCATCAATAGAATCCAATAAGTAAAGATGGAAGCATCGTCGGCGTTGATAAATTAACTGCTTAGCAAGTCATGAGCTTCTCCTCCGCTTCCATAAACAAATTCGCGACAGGAAAAACGCGTCGAATTCGAAGTTTCCATTTGTTTCAGCCCCATTAGCTGGTTTCCCATTGTTATTTTATATTTCCTATATATTTTATATTTTTATATTCCTATAATAAACAGAAAAGAAAAAGAAATAACGGTCGAAAAGGTGAAAAAGAGGATTTCCTGGAAAGGAATTGAGTTTGACGAGATTTTTTCTCGAGAAATACATGGTATTTCGAATATCTACACGATTTTTTTTGAATTTTTTTTTATCCTAAGAAGCTTTATTTTTCGAAGAAAGTATTAGCTGACTTTTTCCTTTTTCTACTCATTTTGAGAACTTAAAAATCAATCAAAATAAAATAAATAAGATAAATAATAAACAAATGTGCGTGTGTTTTTATCCTTGAAAAACCTTCTCATTTCTCGAAGAAAATATTAGCTGACCTCTGTCATCTTCTATTGATTTTGAGATTTTGAATACAAATGAAAATCCTGAGGTTTTGAAACTACGAGAAAAATATAAAAAGAAAGCAAAAATCAAGTAAATAATAAACAAATGTGATTGAGTTCTAATCGTTGTAAGGAATGACCAAGAACTAAAAAAAGTTCATTTATAGCAAAACCCTCCTGCTATCGAAACTAAAATCTTCTACATGCTAACGTTTCAATTGATCCATTCCTTATAGATATTGATTTATGATAGACGACATTATTGATTTTTATTATTGACATTATTTTCTTCCTTGTGAACATTGATTTATGATTTTCGCTCGTTGCGCTGATTTAATCAAGATCCAGAAAGGGTTGGCTGTGGAAACGAGTCATTAGTTGATTGTCCATTGTGTTGTTTTTCGCTTTTTCTTGTATTCTGCTAATTTACACAAATGGTAACAAATGAATAAAGTTATATTTATGATCATATCATAAATCAATATTCGTAAGGAATGGATCAGTCGATCAATAATAAATATAATACTTTCTTAACTCTTTGACGACAGCGCTGCTCAACCGTAGGTCTCAAATTTTTTCAACGGTTTTTTTCATCATCAACAATAATGATTTCTTTTCACCTGTCGGCTTAAATTACTCTGGAGGATCTTTTCGTTTTTCACTTATTTTTTTTTTGTCTAGGAAATTTACTCAGAAATGAGTCGCTGAGTTGCTTAATTGCTATTATTACAGAGTGGTTAAACAGCTATTATTCATGATTTCCTGGTTTTTTTTTCAGGAAGTTTTTGCACTTGATGAGCTTGTTATTATTTATTATCTATTATTTTCCTTTTCAAATACAGTTCTTAGGAGTTGATTGGGATCAGATGCTCGTGAAAGAAGGAGATTAAATTGATCCTTGGAATCGCCTGAGACCAGAAACGCAAGAAAAAGGCGTACTATTTCGCGATGAATTAAAATTGTTTTTTTTTTGTAAGATTTCATGTTTCCCGTCAAAAAAAGGAATGAACCGAACACAGTTTTCCTCATCTCATGTGTGAATAAATGAGGAACAAAAGAAGCTACCAGGTGTCCAGCATCTCCGAGAACGTTTCTGCAATTCATTGGTGAAGGTCGTAATCTCGACGGTCGTTAATAGCACAAACCAGAGGCATAGAGCGCAACGCTGTGTTATTTATGTGAAATCGATCCAATCCTATGTAACGAAATTAATGTTTGCCACATAATAGCGCTATATATTTAATTAACAATGGAATATATTTAATTAGTTCTGCTGGTTTCTAATCGTTAGCCGAATATGTGAAACTAAAATGTCACCCGGCCGAGAGTTCATTCCGTTCTATAGATGAAATTCCCCTCTTTTTTTCTCTCTTTGCGGAGAAAAATCTTCTTCAAGGAGAATTCGCTCTATTCATCCTTTTTTTTGATCGCGGTTCTTCATTCGTTCTCTTTTCTGTTCCTCTCTGTTTCTGTTCCATCAAAGTCTCGTAAGCGATGTCCTTGAAAAAAAAAGAGATCATCGCGCTTTTTTTCGCTCCTTCATATTTTTTTCGGACCATAAACTTCCGCCTTTCATGTTCATGGCGGGCAGTTTTTTTTTCTCGGACTTTTTAAAAATAGCTTTAGAATTTCTATAGTATAACTATCAGTTCTCCTCTACCGAATCTCGTTTCACTAGGAAAAATTTCAGAGAAAATCAAGTGTAAAAGAACAGCAAAGCTTTCTGGGTCGGCCTCTCCGTTTCAAATTCTTCCCTCTATTCCGAGACTTCGAAGAAACTAGTTCCAACAAAATTTTTAAAATAAAGATTCTCTAAAACTTAATAGGTCTTTGATAGGTATTTTTCGATTTTTTTCTATATTGAAAGAAAAACCATTACAGCTTGAAATGTCGATTTGGTTATTTGAAACCAGCAATTTATATTGCCTGTACCTTTTCAAATTTTCGAACCGAAATTTGAAACTGTTGGCAGCGACCGTTTTTTCTCCTCCTCCGGCCAAGATCCTCCTGTTCCCTCGTTGCAAGCGGTGATTTAGTGTGAAGTTGAGTTTGACGTATCGCTTCAGCTTACAGCTGTTCCCTGCGACGATTTGTTTGTTCTTCGCTCTCTTCACCTTTTCATGCTTTTTTGAAGGGAAAATTTCCCTTATTTTATCTAATTTTCTCTCGAAACAATAGCTACAAGTAAAAATGTTTCGATGATTTGAAAGAAAAAAAATCATGTGAAGTTGTCCAGCATCGTTCATGAACAACATCCCGATCGATCGATAATGAACGCTGCTACTTTTTGATGCGACTCTCTTTTATCTTTATGAGACTGTAAAGTAGTTATGTGTAGGGGAAATATGAGAAAGAAATTAAAAATCTGATCAAAATAGAACGTATATACTACGGTCTTGGTAGGAAGAGAAGTTGCCGGGGACTAGTTTTCGTTCCCCGCTTAATCTTCAATTATTGGCGTGAGCTGCTTCCCGCGCTATTGTTGTTCTCCTTTCAGTTGCTTTTTTTTTCTTTTAGTATTTGCTTGGGGACGGAAACCCCTTTACAAGAAGCCGAGGGCCATGGATTCGCCCTCAATTATACGATTAACAACGGGGTCGATTGTCGTTGCTCGTCTAATTGTTTACATGTGGGTTCACCTGCTTATAAATGACATACTATGGTTACTGTAATTCTTCGTATCAATTACGGTAGTAATTATCGTACAATTATTGATTCTCGTGTCGTTCGTCGCTTCCTCTCTCCCTCCTCCTCCTCCTCCTCTTCTTCCTCCTCCTCCTTCTCCTCCTCCACTTCAAAAATCCCCAGAGTCCCCAAAGAAATTCTGGATTTATTCTGTGCTTTATTCGTGTTTATGCCTTCGTTTCTGCGCCCAAATACAATTGGTCTTCGATCTCGGGGGCGATCTCACGCTGTTTTGCCTTCACGTTGACGAGCGCCTCTCGTCGTCGTCGTCGTCAGCCGTTGTCGTCGTAGGAGCCTGTTTTGATGCGAATGACAGTTTGGGGCGTTTAGACGTTCAGCACGCGGCGTACATCTGGCATATCTCGTTCAGCGTCTGCAAACATTCTTCACGGGACTTCGATATTTCTAATAGTCTCATGAAAAACTCGGACTCGTTATTTTAAAATTGCAAAAATTTGTCACTTATCATTTACTTAGCCATATTATTCTGCACTAAATTATACTAAATACTAAGTTATTATACTAAATTATGTTTATATTCAATAATTGTTTTCTTTAGTAGAGCCGTACAGTACGCCGTATGTTTATATTGTATTATTACATTATACTATTGTGATGTTATTGTATTATTATACCATTATATTATTGTATTACGTTATTGTACATATTTATTATTACTATTATTTATTGTGTTAAATTATATTTGCGTTGCATTAAATTATTCATTATCATTTTTTTATTATTATTTGTATTATATAAAATAATTATTTATATATAATGTCTTTATACTATACTATATTATTGTTATGCTATATTATATTATTCTGCACTATTATATTAGTTTAATATTATTAATTAATTAATTAATTAATTAATTAGCTGGTCACCTATACAAAATGGTTCTATTCAGCATTATTCTTTATATTTACTCTTGAACAGCAAACTAAATTCTCTTCAAATCTTTCAATTCAAATTCAATTCAATTCAATTCAAATGTTTTTCAAATAAATTTATATTTTTTTTTTTAGATTCAATAGAAAGACGAAAAAACTTGACGTTGACAAGTTTCGATACCATTGTCCTACTACGGTAATGCATTCAGTGCCGGTGCTTTAATTATGTTATCCTGGACAAGTCCCTGTTTTTCCAAGAAAGAATTGACTATATTTCTACTTTATAAGATATGAGTTATTTCTTTATAAGGTTCTTTCTCTTTTCAATGGAAAAATAAATCAAATTTATATGATTTTCATAACTTTTATGTATTTTTTTCTCAATTCTTGTAACTTTTTTTTGCTGTGTTGGTGACATATCGTATTCGCATACAGTCATTTGCCTGTAATCTTTTTTTTCCTGAATTGACTTAAAAATATCTTTTTTTTCACTATCTCAATGCACGTACCGGGAGATGATTTCATAATCCTTAATCCGGGATCTTAGGTGCTTACATACCTGGCGGCCTAATCTCTGACCTTCTTAATCCCCTAATGTTTATCTCTTGCTAATAACCAGAAATAGTTGGCGCTTGGACTTGGGTTTTTTTCTTTTCTGGATTTTTCTACTGGTACACCACTACAAAATGTATTAGCTACAACTTCAGGTAGATTTTGTAGTTGCCGCTGCCTTAGTAGGTTGAAAACTTCGCTTTAAGATGTTTTTAGGAAATTTAATCCTAGAGAATCGAGAACAAGTCCTCGAAAAGACACAAGGAAGATAATCCGACTATGCCGCGTTGTGAGGACGCAGCACACTGTTGAGCACAGTGAAAACAGTAAGATCCGGAGAGAAACACCAGTGAACCGTGGAATCTCCTTGGATTTGAATTAAGAGGTGACGTCATGTGTCCAGCATACCTCGTCCATTTGATTAGATTCGTGAAGTGAACGTAGAGGTGTGAACGAGGTCAAAAAACGGTTGTAGTGCTCCACTTCAGCAGCAGCCTAATTACTTTGTAATGACATGCTTTCTGATGTTTTTTCTTTTCTTTTCTTTCTTTTTTCATTTTTACCTCACTGTAAGGATTAAAATCGATCAGTAGAGACAATCAAAAATCGTTCAACAGATGGAAAAAAATTCCAATTATGTTTGAACACCGACGATTTCGCTCCCAATTACTTTTTGTCCCCAAAAATTAAAAATGGTACTGTGTGGGGATTATTTGAATGATGTAACTACGTCAGAGGTGTTCAAATATTTGAAAAAAAAATCGTTTCCAATGGTGTTCTCATGAATGGAAGCTACAGTAGGACGTGTGCTTTCATTCTAACGATAACTATTCTGGAGAAATATAGAAGTAGGGGATTTTGTAAAAATAAAATTTCCACAAATATGTATAGTGAACGATATTTCCATTCATATATGCAGGGTGCGCCTTGGATGCGCTAATGTTAATATGTACTGAGATGTCACGAGTCGAAAGTTCCAGAAGTTTCGAACTGCTGTTTTTTGAATAACTTTTTCAGGATTCTAATCTAATTTTTTGAATAACCTAATAAAAATAATAACAATCCAATTAATAACTAATAATAATCTAATTTTTTGAATAACCATTGTCCAGAGGTAAGAATCACGAAAAAAAAATCCAGTTATCATCAGTTTTTTTCTTTATTTGATCGCTATTTAATAACTTCATGCACTCAATATCAAAATGCTTCTCTTACAAAATGATGCTTTAAAAATTTGGAAATTTGCTCAAATCAAAATAAAATAATATAACTATGAAAATATTAATAGCAAAAGCTAAGCCGTTTGAATATGTATGAATTGATTGATTGAATATTGAAATATGATCCGATTGAATTAAAAATTGAATTTGATTGAATTAAACTGATTTTAAAAATTCTCGGAAAAATTCGGACATTTTGAAATTTCTCCAGAAATTCCTCGCAAAACTCAAACTCTGTGCTCCTACCCATAGTATTCGTACAGGATGTTTGGTCTAATTTTTCTACAAGAGACCTAAGTAGAAGTAATGCTCTTAAATATTATTAAATATTAACATGCATAAGAAACAAAGGCTTTTTTTAGAACGTTTTAAAACCTTTTTTTTAGAATAATACTAGACGCTATAAAAAACGAAGATTTCTTGCAAGAACTTAATTTTCTTCTCATTATTTTCTTTTTTCAAATAGCACAACTAACATCTAAAAGGAGACTTTTCCTTAACGAGGTATTTGTTCCTCACTCTACCGTACATTTTCAAAAAAAATTTTGAAGGAAGTCGGTTGTTATAGATCTCACAACGCCCTTTAATACCTCCATTCTAGATTTTTTTCTCATTTTTCCTTTTCTTCTTATCTTTTCATTCTAGTCCTAAAAAATACACTTTCTTGTTAAGTTGTCGTAGATTTTTCGGGAATTCACGAAATTTCTGTCCTTATTAGATGTGTTTATTTCATTTCATGTGCTCTCACCATTCCGATCAGTTTCGGGATTCCTGTCCAACAATCTCCAAGTTCCTCTCTTCTTGAAACCTCTTCATTTGAGAGTGTATTTATGTTTTCTTGTTATGCCAAAACGAGGTTTAGGTGAAACTGATCAGTTTCGGGATTGTTTTGTTCGCCTCTGAAATTCTAAAGAAATCCTTGTAAAGAAATCAGTTTCGGGATCGTTTTGTTTGCTTCCGCGGAGGTTTCTCCTCGTTTTTGCTGTGCTTCCCCCCGTCCATTCCCACCATCATTATCCCAAGCGTTCGACACTCCGAGATGACCTTCAGCTCAGAGATATACATCGCTATGACTTTTTCGGAGCTAATCGTCCCGTAGAGACTACGAACGACTACGCTGCTCAATGGGCTGTAAATTGTTGTGTCCCTATGTGTCCCATCTTCGTCCACTTCGTCCCGCTTTTTGGCCTCCATTACCATCTGTTTCATTGCTCGTTCTTTGTTTTATTGTTGTGAACATTGTTCTTGAAGCGCACACACACATGAATATTGATTCGAATAGATAATTCTCGACGTGCGTATGACCTGGATTCGGTGGCAGATCGGCGACTGAAGGGGAAATACGTCCCGTTCGTGTTTTTTGTTGCTTCTCCTTTCTTTTCTCCTTATCAGTCACTCTCCTAGGTCCAGGACCAGGTCCATGCGGGGAAAAGAGTTGTACCAACGGGCGGTGGGGGAAGGGGGAGGGCGATGAGGGGAGGGACTTACACCTCTACCACTCCATTCTCATTGATTCATTGCCCATCACATTGCGCTATTATAATGAACACCCTCGAACGACGACGAACAATGCCGTTCGTTCCCCGGCCAGCAGCTATTCTGACATGTTCCATCGACGATGACCTTTGATTTCATTCGTTTCGCACCACCGAAGATCCTGAAAAATCAGGATCGCCGGTGCTAAAAGAGCTTCCTCTGGATGTTGAGTGTCTCACACTGTCCATCTCTTCTTCATCTCTCAAGATCTTAGAGTTTTTTTTTCCTGAAGAGAATTTCGAGACCTTGGAAAAAACTCCGATTTTTATAGGTTGTTTTATATGTTATATTATATTATTATTTATATGATTTTTATATGTTATGCTATGTTATATTTGCATCTGCATCTATTGCGTCCTCCCATTTAGAGTTAGTTTTTTTAAAGAAAGAAATCCAGAATTTTTTTATGTTTATCGAGTTTTCTACGCCTACCAGTTATTCACACAATTATTCACGTTTTCTCAACTGTGAGAATAAATTTAGCTGAATATTTTCCAAACAATGATTTATGGAGATGTTAGTTGTTGATTTTGATAGCTCCTCTTTCGTTTTCTCCTCATTTTTTTCTGTCTTTCTTTCAAACGCTCTTCTTCCGGAAATTATCTATTTTCCTCCCTTCTAATCTCTACTTTCCATCATTAGTTCTCTCAATTCTTTAGCTATTATTTAACGGAAATATGGTAGTAAAAGGAATAAAAATAGTAGTGAAAATTCCCTTATTTTCCTCTCTTGCCTAAGCACTAGGCACCCATTTCACGCTTTTTTTAAAAATTCATATGCCATCTTTGGCTTCACTTCACCTAGATATTCACTAAATCATTTACAGAACAATCACGTGTTTTTAATTTCCAATTTCCCCCTAAATGGATAGAATTGGAAATTACACAATTACAATACAATACAATTCGATACAATAAAGTACAATTTGAAATTCATTCGAAATTGGACAGAACTCGTTCTGATTTAAAATAGATTCTCTTTCTTCTCCCGATGACACTCTAGGATTTTCCTGATCTTTCTGATCGGATGGCGGATTTCAGGAAAGGGAGAAACGCGAGCTTGTAGCGAGCGACCTTTTACTGCTGCTCTGACCTGACCTCTGTACCAAGGGATGGCCCCTGCTCCTGATTCCGAAACCGATTGATAGCGAGATTTCTGGTGTGTGTGCGCCTAAGATGATCTTCTATAAGTTAGTTGTGGATTTCTCCAATAATAACTACTCTCTAAGAAAACTATAACGACTTTTGAAAAGACCAGAGCTTAATCCAAGATTCATCGTTTTAACAGTTACGAACACTGGAAAGAAGAAACATTTTTTGTTTACTTTTTTTTCCGTTCAACGAGAAAAACATTCA
This sequence comes from Necator americanus, assembly GCF_031761385.1. NCBI lineage: Eukaryota > Metazoa > Nematoda > Chromadorea > Rhabditida > Ancylostomatidae > Necator > Necator americanus. Next base: position 32,700,663 of record NC_087372.1, read on the forward strand.
ACACCCAGTGCTGCGGTGCCCGAGAGAACAGAACCGGGAAACGACTATGACCGTGGAGGCATGGATTGTGCAAATAAACATCAATCATCCCATATATTTGTTATGCGCTTGGATGCTGTGTACTCCAGGATCTCATTCTCTTCATTTACTTTTCTGTTCAGGTTTTTTTGTTGCAGAATTTCTTGAACCCGGTAGTACACCGAGAGAAATTTGAAGCAGTCATTCAGCAAGTGAAAAATTAATGAAAAAAATTGAATTTGTAACTGTTCATTTTCATTTTTGTTCACCTACATCTGCACAGTTTTTTTTTCAACCAAACTCTATAACAATAAAAATTTAAAACAATTTTTCAGTGAGCGATAAAAATTCACTATAAAAATAAGTTTGTAACTGTTTCGCGCATTTTTTCTTTACTGTCCTTAATGGACGCTACAGTCCAAGCAGATCAATAAAAAGCTACGAATTCATATGCCAGGATTCAAGGACGTCGGCACTATTGACAAACCTTATTAATGCAGCATTTTTTTTCCTGGATTTTCCCTTTCTTGGATCCAAAAATAATCGCAAAATATCTTTTAAAATAATCTGACAAAGAGTCCATCAGTTGAACGGTAGCGAATTAATCCCGATGATCTTTCGGTCTGCGAAAATCATAAAAAAGGAAGAGCTCATTGAGAGATCGCATGTCCCCCATTATAATAATTTAATAGTACAGCTTTTGGCCCAAAAAATGAACGACATTGCGGATTCGTGAAATCCCCGGGGACCAGTTCTCGCATGAAAGACCCACCCCATACGTGACATCAGAAGAGATCAGAAGAGTTTAGCATCGCGTACGGAACGCGTGAAAACCGCACAATACTCGACATTTCCGGTTTATTTCAACTGATCGACATTGACACATAGATTGATCATCGTGATGAATTGACCTTGTCACTAGCCTCGCTCCTACTTCGGCGCGTAAAGGATCCGATCAAATTACAGTACGCTGGGATCCGCCGCTTTTCTTTTCCCCGAACAATTTGCAACTTTTTTTGAATTTGTAAAAGAATGTGTATCTCCATACTCAGATAAGTGTAAGATTTTCTTTTTTTTAATGCTTATCCAGGATTTTCTTCTCGTACTCATCTCGTTTATTACTTGTAATCCGTTGAATTCCATTTGTAATCCGCTGGATTCGTGCTCTTTCGCGTTCGAGCTAATAATGGAGCAATGACGCAAAGAATCTGGATTTGCGAATCCATGCGTTAATGGCTCCGATAACGTCCTAAGCAGCAGCGTCTGTCTTGCACCTACTGCATACGCTCACTGCAACAACTTTTGCTCCTGGATTTTTTGAATTTTTAATTTTTGACGTCTAATTTTAACTATTCGCTTTAAAAAATGAGGCCGATACGAAAAGGAGTGGAAGATCCTGGATGAATCAACAATATACATTTAAAAAAATCAGAAACTGCTCGTGGATCTTCTTGAAAAAAAAGTCGCCGAAGTAAAAATAAAAATCTCTCCAAAAAATTGCTTAATTGAAAAGTTGGTGTTACCACCGGTCCAATTCGTTCTTTATTCATCATCGTTGAATAGAATTTAGTGTTGTTTTTTTTCAGTAGCTATTTAATTTACAATTATTTATAGTCATTATCTTATATTTATTTATGTTTATTTGCTCGCATTTTATCTTTATTACAGTGGCGATGCCATAAAATACCGCGCTAATAGGACAGAGCGGAAAACTTTTGCTTTCAGCGGGGCGGAAGGGGGGGAGGGGGGGCGAAGGGCGAAAGGAGGGGGAGATTATTTGCTTAGAAATGCATACTTCCGTTCCACATCGACTTGTTTATTTAAATTTCTTCCACAGTATCTCTACTTTTCCTTATTTGAACATTTCTCCCTCTGTTTACTTTTGATTCGTTCGACGTGGACATGGTAAATAAATCAGACATTGAGCGTTGGCATTGAAAGTGCGATTTTTGAAGATTTTCGAATATTCGAATATCGTTCGAAGAAGCGTCAGAGGAGCGCACATTCTTCATCTCAAACGTACATGTGTGTAGTTCATTCATTCTCTTCGCTTCTCTTTTCTTCCGGATTCCGGTTCTTTTTTCCGGCTGATGTATCCCTGAACTGGGGGCACTGCGTATAGCGCGCCGATGAAAAACAACGATAACAACAACGAGGTACACGCTGTTTCGTTGTTCATATGGTCCTGTAACTCTGAATTTTAGATTTCACTACTACATGCTCTTGTAAAAGATTTGTTTTTGCTTAAAAGAAAAAGAAAACTCACCCTGTGAATATTTTCTTTTATTACTATTTTCTATATTTATAACTATTATTTATTTTTATTACTTTTTTCTATTACTATTTCGATGGCATAGCCACGTTCGTTATGGTACCATTCATTGAGAATCGTCGATGGCGTAATTAGCGCTGATATTTGTTTACTGGAATCAAGATGAGTTGTTCGAGTAAACAAAAATAACAGTAGTGATAATAATAATAATAATAATAATAATAATAATAATAATAATAATAGTAATAATAATAATAATAATAATAATGATGAGTAGAACAAAAAACGATGAAAAAAATGAACGTAGGAGAATATGTAATAAAACCAGTATTATGATAGAAAACTGCAAGAAAAACGACATAACTCCAAATTCAAAGAAAAAGAAAATGAAAAAAGGCAGTAAAAAGTGCAATTTTTCTGCTCCAATCGTTTTTGTCTGAACCAATCATTTTACGATTTCATTTAACTAAAATAAAGTTCTTTTTTTTGTTTTTTCTTGACTTTTTAAGATTTTCTACTCTCATTTTGAGAAAATAGCAATAAAAAATTTGAAGAAAAAGCAATAGAAAAATAGAAATAAAAAATGAACTGGTGATGCAATGAAGTTGTCGGCTCAACGAAAAGTTTGTAAAGTGTAAAGTTTTTTTTTTCGTTCGCAGAAAAAAGTGGTTAATCTTTGAAACGAGTAGGCATCAAGTATCTTTTTAAAATCATTTTCCATAGCGTTGTTCTATAGAACCTGTTTTCTGAAGTAATGACATAACTTATTCCTGAGTTCAGTTCTCTAATGGAAAGAATTTCTGGAATTAGGACCTTCCGACCGCTTTTTTTTTCTTTTCAAAGTCACAATTGCAACGCAGTCAAACTTTTGAAAAAAAAAGTCATTGGAACAAGCGAAAAACTGCAGATGTACATGTCTGTCACTCAAATACGCAAAAGATCAAGAAATGGACCCTACGAATCTGGAACGGAAAATATCTTGATTTATTTTCTTGTGGAACGCTGGTTTCTTTTTCCTGAAGAACTCGTGCAGTCAATTTTTTGCAAATTAAGGTGAAATTTCGCTTCGGAAATTAGTTCACGCTAACAATGAGTGAGTTCTAGTGACTACGTCACGGTCATTCACTAGGACATAAGCACGGATTGGATTTTTTTATAGTCGAAATGAAAAGCAAAAGCAGTTAGGCTTAAAAAATATCCATAGCTGTCCACAAGTAGAGTTAAGTTCACGGTAACTAAGCAACCGGGATAGAACCCGTAATTCTACAGATTCTACAGATACAGATCTAGAACAATTGCAATTTTTGGCTGAAATTACATATGAAGCAACGTTGGTAATTGTTACTGGACAGATACATATGTAGAAATTATCTTAACGTTTTATTTATTTTCATTTGTACTTCTTTTGAATGATAGGTCATAAGGTCTTGCAAATAAAAGGCCTACAGTACACCTGGACTTCAAGTGAGTAGAGCTGAAAAATTCCAGCGGCAGCGACGCGGTCATATTGATTGAATGCATATTGATTTATAGCGACGAGTAAAAAGGCATGTAGGAGATGCAGAAAAACGACTCTTATAAAAGCTTAGAACCTATAAATATTTTTTATAAGGGCTCAATTTGACACCGTGTGTAACACACAGGAAAAAATAATACTCAAGCTGTTGTAGGATGTTGAACAAAATCTTTGTACTGCAGCATGTTTTCTTTTTCTCAAAAAGAAAAACAGAAACGTGATTTTATTGTAGGCGTGTAAAAGTTCCCCTAGTTGTTCACATTCCTCAATTGCACACCAGAAAAGAAAAGCGAGGTGGAAATAGGCGAGAGGACTGGATAAGTAATAGCCGTGGTTGAAAAATTAACATACCTGATGGTTAATAGAATATTTTTCGAATTTATATCAAGTTAATATAAGGTAATTTTTATGTGAATAAATAAAATATCGGCGTGATTTGACGTTTGTTGTTTTGCCTGTGAGAATTTTTGGAACTTAAGAGTATATGTACATAGTTGTCATCATAGAGTGTACATAGTTGCCGCCACCTAAGTTCGTCTAGGAGACCGCACCGCGCACGCAACGCTCACAGATTTCCTCTGCCTTTTAGGTAATTTCTTTCCCTTTGAAGTGACTGCAGATGAGAGTGCATCACAAACGTATATGTGAACATACTAAATAACGCATACAATAATTAGTGACTTCTTCACCTCAGGATAATTAGTAGGGTCATATGTGATTACTAGGAGGCCTATTCAAGGCATAGACAGATGGCCTGAGGTCGCTCTGCTATTCATTAAAGGCACAATCGTAAATCATTCCTTAATGCACCGCACCCCATCCTACGATGCTCACAAATCCCTCTGAGGAACAAAACAACACCTCATAATACTTTTTTTCCATTAGTTTCATAACAGGAGGCCGGTACATGAATTACTTTCGAATTTGTGCGACTTGTAATTTTCGATGTGAAGAAGAGAAAAATCGAGGACGGAGAAAGCGTTTTGAACGGAGAAAATCTCAAGTGACCACATAAACAAATAAATAAATAACCAATAAATACGTAAAAAGATTTGTTTGGAGTAGCTTGGATCAGCTCTGGTGATTACATCCATCCTGATCTATGTATCAATGTCAGAGCTCCAAGGATGTGTCTTGATTTGCATGGAGACCTACTGTGGCTGGGGATTCATGAATGTTCCCGGGAAGGTCCCAACCATCAAGCTAAGTGGACGAGTTTTCCGAGTAAAAAAGGGGAGGGGAAAACTTCCCCTTCGTGAGAACGAGAGGTTACTCCTTTTTATGCGACCATCGTACGCTTCGCTGACAAAATCTCCACAGTTTGTCTGGACTCGAAACCGTAGGATTGGTTGGACTTTTCTCCTTTTCTTTCTATGGATCCCCCTCAAATTTTGGGTGGATACAACTACGGAAATTATTTGAATTCATGTAGAAATGCTTCAGATAAGTATTTTGGGTTCTTAGTAGGTGGGAAGTAATCTCCGGGTCCACTCTTCTTGAAACCTCTGCATGGCGAACTGAACTGATGTTTTCTTGTTTTTTTTTCTGTTTTTTGTTTTTTTGTTTTTTTTTCTGTGAAACCTTATTTATCGCTTGAAGTATCGACAATCCCGTCTTTATCAAAGCCCCAGAAATGGTTTCAGGTTTCAAATAATCACCTGGGGTAGAATCGTGCACGGAATTGATCCTCGCTTGCATTTTTCTATGTCTATTCTTTTCTATCTTTCCATATTTCTAGTTTTTCACTATGTATTTACTGCATTTATTTGTATTCGTCCTTGCCACTCATCCTTTCTGGCGCGCCATAAGGCGTAGTAAGTAGGTGAGCAAATAAATAAGTAGATAAATAAATAAATAAATAAATAGATGAGGAAATAAATAAAGTTCCACCAAAACCTCGCTGGCAACGCAAGAAAACATAAATCCACTAGGATAATACTACAATGAAGTTATTATAAGTGTTCAATGGTTCTAATTTGTGCTTATTATTGTTATTTACAGAGAAATACATAAAGAATAAGATAATACATGAATAATATGTATAGGTTACAGTAATAAGAAGATATTTACCAAGAGAAAAAAACGAAAAAAATCAAATTATAAATTATAAAATAAAAACAGCAAAAATTATAAAAAACAAAGGGTAAGGATAAAATATAGACGATATGGTTAGGATAACCGATATTTCCTGCTTTTCCTATTTTCATCCAGAATCCATCTAGAAATGGTTGAAGATCCTCGATCACGATCCGAGTTTCTTGGCGGAAGTAAAATCCGGAAAACGAAAACGGATGCGATCCGGACACATTTTGCTTCCTCTCAGCGGATGGATGGACGGATGGATGTCCTTCACTGACCCACCACCGCCACCACCGACGGACGCAGCCACCACCGTTCGGGCTATCGATTGCATTTCAGATACCGCTTCCTAGTGTGGAGGTGTGGAGTCCATGGTTGTTGTCGACGTCGTCGTCCACGGTGTCTAGCGGTGGATTCACATGGGTATTTAACGATTCTATTCCGTTATTTACTTAATTCGCTTTAATATCTTCTTTTTTCGAACGTTTTTTCCCTGGCATTCATGTTGTTTCCATTGTGTTTTTTTCCCCGTAATACTTAATTTACTTTACTTAATTTACGTCAATATCTTAATACTTATGTTTTCCCGACATCCACATTGTTCTTTGAGGTTTTCACCTTTTTTTCCGTTCTCGAATCACATTCACACCTTCATTTCCCGCTTTCCACGCGCTGGCACACGTTTTTTTTTCCTTCTCTTCGCTTCAGCTGTTCAACATCTTATCGTCAAACAGCTCGCAGCGACGTCTTTTTCCCGTTGATTTTTTCCCCTGCTCTGGAAAAGGTGTACGTGGTCGTGGTTTCCGCTGTTTTTTAATTACTTAGTGCTAAGAATTTTATTCTTTTCTTCTTTCTATGTCCTTATAATCGACATAATCCATGCGAAACGAAGTGAGGGGGTTTTTTGTTTCTCTGATGTGGTCTATTTTGAGTTTAATGCACTAAAAAAGAGTTAGAATGTGTTTTAGAGGAACTAGCAATTAATTTTTATGAGAAATTTGACTCAGTTGCTGGGTTTTATAGCTTTTCCAGGACCAATGATCACTTATCAGATATCAATCGGATCGATTCGTTGTTTTTTTAATTCATCTTCTTTCTCTCTTTGATTCAATAGTGTACTTTGATTCAAAATGCAATTACTAACGTTATACTGCTTCTTCATAGGTGTTATAGTTTTTTTTTTCTTTCTCTGAAATTCCCGGAACCTTGTGACGCAAATTTCGAACTGGGGTTTTTTTCATTCAATGAATTGCATATGCTACAAGATTAGAATGATTCCGCCAATACTAGTTTTCAAATTCTTTGCTTTTTTTATCTATACGATGTCGAATTTTACAAAATTCACATAATTTATGTCTTTTGATATAGAATATCTGAGATTTATCATATTTTCCTCTGTTTTGTGGCGTTGCCCGAACCAATCACACATTTTTCCCCTCAATTTTACATAACGCTGTACGTGGGATGTACAATGTAAATAGTTCATTTGATATGATTTTGTGGCAAAATCCAGTGGATTTCATGAACGCGATAATAGTGAAATATTTCAATACAACAGTATTTTTCAACGAGAATACGCGGTTTTAGTGTGTTAGGATGAAAATCCGTAGCGAACTCAACCATATGGATCGATTCGTTCCAATTCAGTGTTTTCATAAGCATTAAAAAGCTGATGATTTAGTCGATTAACAGCTTCTGAGGTTCTTCAGATCTCATTTTTTTTGCTCTTTTCCTTGCTACTTCTGAAAAACCGAATGTGATGATTCCGTATTTTCTGTTTTTGTTTTCCTTCTTAATCTTAGCCACGTTTTTTTTTTCGCATTTCGTATTCGTTTTACACTTTTCCAGCCGCTACACTTTTCGAATTGTAGTGTAGCTGTGCTACATTATATTTCCGAGTTGTCAGCTGGATTTTCGCCGATTTTAATAGCCGTGTTTCAGACCGTTTTAATCGGTGTTCGGTGCTTTGCACTGATGGACCGACTAAGCCCAATATCAACGGATTCTGGGTTCGAGTCATGTTGTTGTCCATCTAGTCCGGCTACCTCATCATCGAACACCAACAATAAGGTAAGCAATGTTTTCTTCTAAAGAATTTTTTTTTGTAACATTCTCGATGCAATTAATTCACCATACCTTTTTTCTTTCTTTTTCCTTCGATGTTTTTTAAAACTATCTTTCAAATGCATACCATATTTCTCCAGTCCTCTTCGATTTCTCGAGTTTCAGAACAATTTAGTATTAAGTTCATCTCTCTTTGCTGTTCGCATGCAAACGTTCATTATTCTAGGCAATTTTTCTAGTTTCTTGTATATCCGTTTCGAGATTTCGAGCAGCACATTATTCTTAAAGCAGCATTACCAGTTCTTTTTGTTTTTCTTGAATACCGCATGGATTTGAATCATGTCAGTTCTCGAACTCTTTTCGTCCTTTTACGAAACTTGTTTCCTATTTGTTACACTGCTAAGAGCGAAATTTGGTCACTTCTCGGAATTTTTCTGAACTTTTTGCCATGTCGTCAGTGCAGGCGTGCTGGTCATTCTTAAGCTCCGCCCATCCCACCGAAGGGGTGCAGCAATTCGAATCAGTTGATAAAACAAGGATGCAAGGGAATGAAAACGATTTTTGCGATGGGGGATTTGTTTGCTAATGAAGTTAGCCGAAGAAAAATGAGGGAGAAATGTCACTTTCCTAATAAGGATAGAATATCAGGAAACAAAAAGAAAGCTAACTAATTAAGGTGACGAGGTAGGACATGATCTACGATGATATGATTGCCGCTGACCTCATGAAAAGTTACCTTCACTATTTAGTTTAAGATACTCCCCATTCCGATTTCATACTTCAAAGTGTAATCTCAAACGATGTCCGTAAAAGTCAGTGCAACCCACAGCGGATTTCTAAGGAAAGACTATTTAGTTGATTTCAAAGTCCGCCCCGTATAAAAGCAGTCATTATTGTTATTTGAATTCAACAATGTTTTCGGCAACTTTTCGCCATCTAAAAGAAATGATTTTACTCTTATAAAAAATAACATCTGTTCAGGTAGAACTTTCCTTTTGGAGAGAGGTAAACACATTGGATTCACGCTTTTTTTTTGATGTTGTAGGAGTAAATGTTCTGGTTGATTCTAGTAAATGTTCTGGTTGCAATCTAATGCTTTACATATCTTTCCGTGTTGAAAAAAAATCGTTGTGATTGAAAACAATCAAAGACTAACATATGACATCCCATCCATAAGATATCCTTGCAGGAATATTCTGAGCTTAGGAGGCAGTTTTTACACTTTCTTGGACGATTGATAGCATAAACAACTAGTCGAACGACAATTTAACGTCGTTTAAGTTTAAAAAAAGAAGTAAACGTTTCAGAAAACGTATGTGAGGTGTATTTGATGCATTTTCTTAGAAATTAGTCCTAATAATCAACCTCTTGGTTTTTTCCAGACTTCGAATTCCTATAAAGCGTGCAATTCCTTAGAGCTTACGCATAATTCCATGCTAGTGCATGATGTTTATTAATCCCTTTCGGGATGCGCCTTCGCGTTTGAGTTCAGTTCAGAATTCTTTGAGGTTTATGAACTTGTGTGCAGCCTTGCAATGACTTGCGGCGGCGAGGCGATATGTTAAATCAGTTTTTTCATCCTCCCAGACAAGTCCTGTACCAATTTATCAAATGTGAACGAATGAAATACTTGGTTGTCACTAGAGCGGTTTCGAACCATCGATCATGTAGTCACAGCTGATTCTCTTCTTGCACGGGTGCGCTACACCCGTCTCCAATTCTGAACTATTGTTCACTGTGTATGCAAATTGAAATGGTGATCATTGCATTCACAAGCATTTGGTCGCTGGTCAGCCTGACGTAAGCGCGGCTATGGAAGCGAGATGGATGGAGCTTGCCTGTGAACGTATGCTGGTGCTATGCTTGCGCTAACCTCTGCTGCGTAGCCCCAGTATGGACAATTTTGCAACACGTGCGACATAAATTTTGCTCTCCTTTCGTGCAACTATTAAGTAAATTATGTTATTAGTTAATTATTATATATATATATATCCATAGCTGATACACTTGTCATAACCGCAACCCCTAAGGATATGTTGAGACAGGCGCTATGTGTTGCTTATGGTATACACCCGTCGTGCACCAGGGCGCCCTTCGCCCCACTCCTCGTCAGACCGCAACAAACTCCTTTATGCTTGTTTTTCTTTTTTCTTCTGTATAATAATCCGTGCTTCTTTTTTTTACTGAGGTCTCCGCCTAATTGCATTCTACACAGAATGTGGACGAACGTGCGACAGAACTTTTGCATTCTTTTGCTGCAACTATGAACTGGATATATTGCACTGCACTTTCTCTCACTTTCCGTCTTTTGACTCTCCCCGTTTTCGGCATTTTTTTAGCTGAATCGTTTCGTGTTATTTAATATCACGCATAATAAGGAACAATAATATTGATTTGAAACTCCTTCCTAATGTCGTTCCAATTAGGAAACTTTACTATTATTTATATAACACAAATCCGTTAGCGTTTTCCGGGGGAACACCCGGTTTTTTTCTCTTTTTTTTTTGCAAACCATTCAATTTCAACGCTTTCCATTGACTGCTAGTAAGATGTAATAAACTAACTTGTGATTTCTTTCAGCTAACCCGTTCGCTATTTGTTCCATCGCTGCCTTCGCCTTCCACTGCCTTGGGCTTACCAGCTGGTGATGCTCACACGGTCATATGTGACTTGACGCCGTCGAGCAGCGAATCGTCACTTTATCGTGAGGTACTGGCTCTTGAATTTATCCTACTTTTCTTCTATTTTCTTCCAAAAGAAATTACACATAAACACACCATTGAATTTGGTCAAATCTCGTTTTTCTAGTGAAATTTCCTAGTTAAACATGAATGTTATAGCTCTTTGATGTGAATATGAACGTTCTTTGCACTCTTCATTTATTTACTACCTATGATATGTATAAGGGATTTTGGAATAACGCGTTCTTTTTTGTTTTTTACGTTCCCAATTACCTAACAATGTTTTTACATTGAAAACACCTCATTATTGTGGTTTCATGCATGAAAAACAATGCGAGATTGAAAAGTTCATTGTTTGCTGTTTTAGGATTCAATTTCTTTGGACTCAGTATCAACTAATTCTCCTAATAATGAATGTCCTAGCTGTTCGACATTCACTCCATCCTGCAGCACTAGTACAGATTCATATGGTTGGTTGATCTCTACTTCACAATTTCCTTACAATGTATTTAATCTTTTTCCTTATATAAGACACTAGTGGACCTTCTCAATCACAATGTGTTGACGGTGGTTCGATACGATATCACTGTTTATGGAATGGTTGTGTGAATATTTATGAGAAAGCCGACGATTTATACGACCACGTCATAGAGGTGTGTTGCTTCCTTCTTTCTCTGATCCTCTTTGATTATTCTACTTCTGTTTGTTTTTAGTTATACCTTTCGTGCTATTTGTGCGTATTGATCTCGTCGATTTTCTCTTTGGAAACCTACATTTTAGCTTCATATAAATCCATTACGTGATCTCACGCCTGAAACATCAAAAACAAAGCAAGAGAAAGAAGATGACGAATCCATCAAGTGTATGTGGGACGATTGCACAATGTTTCTGCGAAGAGGAGATAATGAAAAGAAGGTTAGAAGTTCAGAAATCTTGACCATTTGATTTCGCTTTTTGTTTCCTTTGCTTTTGAGAGAAAGAGGTCCGCCAAATAGTAAGAATAGTGTGATATAAGTGGAAGCAAAATTGACAGTCACGTTCCTGCTTATCTCTAAGTTCCCGCCACTTTCGATTGTCTTTTGTTTTGAATTTGTTATTTCGATAGCCGCAAAAATTTTGAGTAGTGGGACCCGATGGCGAGCATGTAGTGTAGAAGTAGATCAAGGATTGGGTATTTTTAAAATATCACCTTTCCGTGTTATTACTTCTAAATAGAAATTAGAGTATTGGAAGTTGATGCTCTTATTATTGTTATTTAGGTGTTGTATACCAGGTTTCTCACTATATTCTGAGTTGTTGAAGATATTAGAACTAAATATTAGTTTATATTCATTTGTTGAATACAAACTAATATTTAGTATCTTGTGCTGAAATCAACAGCAAACGTTTAACTTGCATAAGTTCATCTTGGCCTGGCCAAAAATTAATTTGCATATGAGTGGAAGGAAACCATGACAATGTTCGATGATGAAAATGTCTCTCTCATCAAATTTTCTTAAAGTCCTAAAGTCAACTTGAAACGTAATCTTCGATCATTGGGTCGACTAGGCGTGCTAAGAGTTCGCGTGACAAGGATTTTGAGAGCTTAAGAGTTCAAATCACAACTTTTATTAGCTCTCCATTAGAACAAAAAGGAGTCCTAGGGTCCGATCGATTTGTTTGATTGTTTCAAAGTCAAAATCAAATCATGTTCAGATTTCCTGGCTTATGGATCATTACCGTACTCGTCATGCTCGCACTGCAAATCCCTTCCATTGTGTTATTGAAGGATGCCAAATGCGATTCTCAACGACGAATAGGCTAGAAGAGCATGTACGAGTTGAGCATATCAATCCTCCTAAGCCAGGTACCGTACTGTTTATCTTGATTGTTTTTCTGATTGTCAAATAGGCGTGATTCATACCATAAGGCACGGCTATTTAATATTTTATTTATTTAGTGAAGGAAACTCCCGTTGTTGTACAAAAGGAGAGCTGTTATGGATGGCGTCCACGATTGTACTACCCAGTTCGTGAGTGATTTTTAATCACCCTTTTTTGTCCATACATCCACGTCTTTCATGTGCATACGTATCTATCTCTGCTCGCTTCAAATCCATGTTTTAAGGACCACGCCCTATGATGTATTGCCCACATTTCGACGAAAAACTGTTGAAATGTGTACGCTTTATGAATAAGCACAGTTTTAAAGTCGCTTTCAATCCGATCGATCCGAATGCTGGAATAAAAGGAGCGAAAAGAAGAAAGAGCATGCATCGCTACGCATACAAAATTGTACCATCAGACACGTTACCAGCAAAACCAGAAAAACAAACCAATGTAAGTACTTTTCTTATCGCATTGCACTTGAAACCGACGATGTGAAGAAAGCGGTGCCATGAATATGCCGCCATCGTATCTTGGCGACAATTCATAGTTCATATCAGCAGAAAAAGTGATTCAAATTTCAAAATGAGGGGCTTTCTTTAAGTGTTTTTTCTTCAAACTGGAGACATTTACATTTTTCTGTCTAACAGTTCTGTTGATGCTAACGTTATCTACGGTTTTTATTGCGGTAGACATAGTTGTTCTGTCCGGTTAATTATAACTACATATGTGAATCCTCTGGATTATGCTTAATGGGCTTGATTTAATAGTTCAATTTCCAAAAGCGAACTTTGGTTTTGGAAACGACTCATATTCAGTAATAAGATATGAATTCTTTCATCAACATCACAAATTAAAGGGTAGATGAGTTAGCAATGTATTGGGTGTCTTCTCTGAGAGATAAATACTATAAATAGTCGTAAGACTGAAAGTTGGATACCCTTAAAGCGTGCAATAATATTGAATTATTGGGACCTTTGAGGTGAATTATATGACAGTGCATTTTCATCAGATTTATTATTTGTACAGAAAAGCATCATCTTAATTTGAAAATGTGGAACTATATAAGTGATTAAAGGTGAAGATCGGCGAAACCACTAGGAAACTGCAGAAATTTTTGATTGCAAGGGCATGAATTAGAAAGAAGTTCGTCTTTGAATTGTTGCAATTTAGCATTTCTGCTTGACTTTTTCTCTGAACAGATAATATCACTATGACCATTTTCTGACTAATAAATAATGTTATCGATATCGATCATATATTATGATACCATCGATCATTGATAAAATTACGATATGAGTATTTACACAAGAGAGGTTTTACGACGTCACTGTTTGTGTATTGTGTGAGGTTGCACACATCAAAACATATAGGCAGGTCAGAAGGACATGAAACACGGTGTAGTTGCGTAAGCTAAAACGCTCCAAGCGACGCGGTGTGATAATGGATGGAGGTGGGACCACCGCGAACTGCTGCGAAGAATGGTGTCAGCAACTGTCCTCACTTGATCCTAACCGCTACGCTCCACCACGAATTCTGTAAGGTTCTGCTCCGTTTAGCGATTATTTTTTTTGCGGAAAAAAATAATGACATGTAGAGGTCATAAGAAATCTTGACATGTAGGGGTCTTTGAATGATTTTTTTTTTACGTTGTAGGAGTTAGTTAAAGGCATCACCCCAGGAATCTAAGGTGGTGCAGATTTCAGGTGTAGTATTCGTATACGGGATGGGAGACTACGGAGAGGGAGGTGATTCCGTCCATTTCTTGCTAATTGCCGTAAAAAAACGGTCCGGAAGATGCGGCGCCGCACAAGACTGGCGCGCTCCAATCGAACCTCTTGTACAAAATGGTGCGCCAAAACGAATAGAAGCCGTATCTTCCGGGCCGTTTTTTACGGCAGTTAGGAAGAAATAGACGGAATCACCCCCTCTCCGTAGTCTCCCATCCTGTATACGAATACTCCACCTGGAATCTGCACCACCTCAGATTCGTGGGGTGATGCCTTTAAAGGGAGCTGATCATGAAATTAGCGGTGTTGGGATCTCTCCACGAATAGATAGGCATAGTAATCCGGGGAAAGGGATAAGAAATAGACCAGGTTGTACCCGAATCCCCTCGTTGCGCGACAGAACCAGAGTAACTTTGTTTTCGTTCATTCTTTTGTTTGCGCAATGCAACTAACAGAACTCAAATATAGTTGGGTTAAAAGGACATGAAGCACGTTGCAGTTGCGTAGACAGCTGCGTACGAAACGGTGGAGAGAGCGGTTGTAATCGAGGCGGGACCTTCGCAAACTCGGTCCTAACCGCTTACGCAACTGCACCGTGCTTCATGTCATTTTGACCCGACTATGTTTGAGTTCCGTTAGTTGGAGTGTGAACGTTGGACAACGATGGAGCTGCTCGTGTTTCTATCGTGTAACATACTTAAGTTGCATCAGAAGGGCTTCACGTTGCTTTCGCTTTACTGCAAGCAGCAGAAGCTCCTCCACCTGCACATTCGCGGACGCTTTGAGGATCGCCATCGTCGTACTGCTCGCAATAAGTTTTATCCTTGGGAACACTGCACGAACCAGGGCTTTTTACATGACTTTTCCTGGAGCGCTACGGAGAGTTGGGCGTGATCACGCTCATATTCATAAACTACACCTCTATCGCTATCGTGCTCGTAGTAACAACTCTAATTTAATGATACACTGCATTTAAATGAGAAGTAAATGCGAAAGTGAATTTTCTTCTGAAAAACCATATTCTTTCTTTTATGGTTCTTTCTGAGATGGGTTTTTTATTCGGTACTGAAATGAAAAAAAAAGAAAAATTTCTTTTTTTTTTCAGAATAGTTCTTACGACATAGAAAGCGTGCGAGGACTCTCAATTTTCGATCTCTTCCCTCCAGTAGTGGGTGGTGCTGTGGGCGAATCAGCAGAGCCTTCAACTAGGAACAGTGATGCTCGATGATAATTCATTGAGCATTTCCTCATTCATTGTTTTGATCAGGCGAATTTAGGATCGCATAATGTCTCAGTTTTATTCGTTTTCTCGTTTATAGATAACAAGTTGATAGGCTCAGGTGTGTTTTTATGGCATGGAATCTCACTGATTGCTCCGAGTCGTAACAAAACCAATTCTTTCCGTGGTCTCTTTCATTAGCTCCTCATCGTATCTCATTTTCGGGTATTATAAACTCCATACATTTCCTTTCGTACTGTTCTCCTGCCTTAAAGTGCTCAGGACTGCCAGTCTATGTGTGTGTTTGTTTGTTTATTTGTTTGTAATTGATCGTAATGTTCTTATTCTAGCAACAATTGTGTTCATATATAGCATCATTTGTGTTGTTATGTTTGTTTTATTCTTGTGATCATCCTTATTCACTATATTTCCTAGTGATTGTGGGATAATTAAAACGAACATCTGGTTTCGTTTCTACGTATGGTTTTAATCGAGATTTAGTAAAAATTGTGCAGTGTATGTTGTGGATTTGGTAATGGATAACGGTGGTGGATAGCAGCGAATCTACTTCACATAGTGGGAAGGATTTCTTGTTCTGTTGCTTGTTGCAACCAAAAAAAAAATATTTTAAGAAATAAGTTAAGTAATGAATTCAAAAAAAGAGAGGTTCTGGGTTCACATACCAAATAGGAGGTTAGAGAGGAGTTCACTTCCGTTTCTATAGATTCCTGTATCTACGTAGTGGTGGGTGTAGAGCAGCTGGTAAGAGGTTCACGGTTGTGGCTGCACGATCGATCAACGGTTCGAAACCGCCCTGAAGCGAATCAGTTTATCCTTTTCATAGTTTGTCAATGTTTATCCCAATGTTAGCGTGCACAGAGGTTTTCCTCCTTACTGCCGAATGAGTTTTTTTCTCGCCTCTACAGGGAGATCAACAGATCCGTTCACCCTGCACGGGCTAATCGCAATGTCCTTATCCACACGTGCATAAGCGTTTTTGTGAACTGATCGATTTCGATTAAATCGAAACTAAAAAAGTTATTTAAAAAAAAACAACAGTACGAAACTTCTGGAACTTTCGAGTCGTGACATATGTATCACTATTGAAGGCATCACCCCACGAATCTGAGGTGGTACGGATTCCGGGTGGAGTATTCGTATACGGGATCGTAGATTATGGAGAGGGGGGTGGTTCCGTCCATTTCTTCCTAATTGCCGTAAAAAGCGGCCCGGAAGATGCGGCGCTGCACAGGACTGGCGCGCTCCAATCTAACTCCTTGTAGAAAATAGAGCGCCGGATTGCTCGAAGCCGTATCTTTCGGGCCGTTTTTTACGGCAATTAGGAAGAAATAGACGGAACCACTCTTTTTTCTATAATCTACGATCCTGTATACGAATACTCCACCTGAAATCCGTACCACCTCAGATTCGTAAGGTGATGTCTTCAACATTGGCGTCTCCTAGGCGCAGTCTACCTGCATATATAGATTCGAATTAAAAGATTTCCAAATCGAAATGTTTTAGAAAGAAAGTCCAATACAATAGTTCAGTAACAATAATGGATAAGTAATTACCCTACTGACGATTTTCTTCGAATCTGACGACAGTTCACTTTTACGGGTTATATTTGAACAAGGAAATAATAGTAAATAATAATGAACTCATTACATACAAAAAACTCTTTAAAAAATTAGTAAATCAAGGAGAATAACCGTTGAAGTGTGCGGTTCGCCGGTGAGTTGCGCTACAGTCAATGGATTAAAATATGGAAGTCGTTCGATAGTTTATGGGAAAAATGGATCTACTATCGATAGGTTGTCGAAAATTTTTCTAGAGCGTGATCCAGATCATGGAACCACCCCCGAATACTATCGCTCTCTTTCTGGAATAATTCTTAAGTATGTAGCTGCTCCGGATCCTGAAGCAGATCAGATGAAGCATGGAATTGCAAGAAAAAAGGCTTCACCACTAATTTGTGAAATTCTTACGATCTACGTTGATCGAGGAAAATTTTTTGTCGAACATTGATAGGAAGATCACTCGTTTTGGCATCTTTCGGATGAGTCCAATTTTCCACTTACCCACTCACTGTTTAGAATTTTTGAGTTCTCCTGGATCTTGTTCATTGTAGTCTCATATTCGCAGAAGCCGATCCAATTATCCATTCTTCTTAGGGGTCCACATAAACAAATTTTTATAGAGCTTTAAAAAATAATAATAACAATAAATATAACTAACAATAGTAAATAACTTTTCATGATTATTCATAAAAAGTCATTTTTAAAGCTCTATAAAAAATCACTATTTTCGTGAATTTTTATAGAGCTTTAAAAATGACTTTTTATGAATAATCTAAAATCTTGTAAGGAATGAAAAACAGAATTAAACCTAGATTCATAAAAAAATAATCTTTTTTTATGAATCTAGGTTTATTTCTGTTTTTCATTCCTTACATTAAACTTGGGTCTCCCATTCAGCGAAAGTCTATTTTTCCAGGATCTATTTAATGCAGCTGCAACTTCCACTACCTTTTTTATTTTTATCTGATTTAATAGGTTTGCTATATCCATAAAAGAAAATTTATAGGAAATTTTCGGCGGTTCCATGAATTTTTTAATGTTATTGTTCTGCTAAAGGCAACTGCGAACTCTTGCTGACACAAGTTGCAACCACGTTGATTAGATCTTTGGGTATCATTTTTTTAAGTTCTTTTTCCTTGCCACAGAAATCTTAGAATTTTTTTTTGGAATCTTCCTAAGGAGTAGTTGCTGCGCACCATTTTTTTCTCGCAACTGATAAAAGTAAAAAGAGAAATGGTTCCCAAGGTTGTGTTTTGCTAAAGTTTGCAGATTATTTTAGCGGAATCATATCTATTAGATTTCGTGTATCTGTAAAGCTGTTCACTGTTTCTATCGTAGGCGATTTATTACGGAAAATTCTTTTTCTTTCACAGAAAAATTCAAAAAAATTAGATAGAATTTTTTTTTACAAGAAAAGGAATTTCTAGCAGAAAAATTTCTTGTGTTTAATGTATCCTGCAAATTATTGTCCTTCATGATCTTCTACGGTATGAGGTTTGTTGGAGATAGTAGTGCCGCCTTTGCTCCAAGTCCATAGTCATCAGAGATTGCAGCTCATTTGTATTCTTTTTATCTGTTAAAGGCATCACTCCACGAATCTGAGGTGTTACGGATTTCAGGTGGAGTATTCTTATAAGGGATCGTAGATTATGGAGCGGAGGGTGATTCCGTCCATTTCTTCCTAATTGCCGTAAAAAACGGCCCGGAAGATACGGCTTCGGGCGTTCTGGCGCACTATTTTCTACAAGGAGTTCGACTGGAGCGCGCCAGCCTTGTGCGGCGCCGCATCTTTCGGGCCGTTTTTTGCGGCAATTAGGAAGAAATGGACGGAATCACCCTCCTCTCCATAATCTACTATCCCTTATAAGAATACTCCACCTGAAATCTGCGCCACCTCAAATTTGTGGGCTGATGCCTTTAATGATTTGCACGTCTGTTTCAGGTGAAACAGCATCTATTCAGATGTGATATTTCATGGAAGTGTGCTTTTTTGAGAGCACACGATCAGAATTTCAAGTGACCGTTTTTTTTTGTCTGTCCATGAGGTTTTCTCTACAGTTTTCCATGTGGGTTTGGATTCTGTAATCTGTTACAAGTAATCTACTACGAACAATAACGAGTAAGATCCTTTAGTTCGTGCTGAGCGGAGATCGAGAGATCAAATATATGGCATGGTATGGGGCAGAAGAGTGCAGAAAAGGTGTCGATCAAATGGATGTAGTTGATCTAATCGATAATAGTCTATGGTGAAGGAAAAATTTGTGGGTTGACTTGTGTTTTTTTTTCATCTAGACTCATGAAGTTACCATAGAATGATAGCTTGACTATGTTTTTAAAAAGTTGATCATAGAATGGTGCTTCAAATCAGCCGAAGCAATCCATTGCCGTTTCTGATAAGTTCGAAAAAAAAACTCGTGAAATTCGTGAAATTAAAGCCGATGAGGGAGTATCACCAAGCTTTCCTCCGAGTCACTAAAATTTCATATTTGCTGAGAATCTTCGATCAGTTGTTCGGTTTAAACCTTACCTACTTTGACTTGAATGCTTTTATCCATTGAATAAAAGTCTCAGTGTAATTTTTGGCAAGGTTGCTTTTTTCCGGAACGAAGCACACTTTGAGAACACAGAGAGATTTGGGCGGGTGTAGCGGAATCGGTAAGAGGTTCGGCTGGTACTGCACGATCGATGGTTCGAAATCGCACTAATTCTTACCAATTTTTTCATCCATCTGAGGTCGATAAATTGGTACCAGATTTGTCCAGGAGGATAAAAACACTGACATCACACCTAGATTCGCTCCTGAAAGTCATTGCAAGACTCCACATGCGTTCCCATATAATACCTTGAACGATCCTGAGATGAAGTCGAATGCGTAAACGCATCCCCATAGGAATTGATCAACGCTCCGTATTTTGTCCTCTAATTTTTTTTTAGCAGCCGAGAAGATGAAAATCCTGTGCTAAATAACTGTTATTGTTATGATTCCCGTTCTTTTTCCGTGCGATTCGAGCGTAATTTACCTTTGAGTCATACAATTCCTTGAACTTATTGACCTACTTGACTTAGTAATCTTGGTAATGCAAGTAAAAAGTATAAAGTAATTAGTAAGGAGTCGTATGATTCCTTAAATACGTACATAAATATAGAGGTCGGATGGCTCTTTGGCACCCACATCGGTTAAATTTGTTTTGTGCAGGTGGTCCAGGAACATATGTGTGTTTCTCACAGGGGTTTATAAATATAATATAATGTTTTGCAGAAGTGTAGCGCTTACGATCCTGCTTCTATTTATGAATCCTTCTCACTCCATTATTAATTATTGGTCTCTGTTTAAGTTTATCTCATTGAATATGGTCGAATTGTTGTTGAATTGGAGTTTCCGATAAGGAAATGGAGCAGAGGACAAGTACGAGGGTCTGCTTTGGTAACCAATGGAACCAAGGGAAAAATTCCGGATGATTTTGCTACTCAAACACATTCTCCATTAGGATTGTGACATTTGAAAAAAAAAAAGAATTTGCTGAAAAAAGATGATCACCGTAAAACTTCTTCCTCTTATGCCATTTCGATATTTCACTACAGGGTGCGTCAAAATTACTGTACTTTTACTTACAATTACTTTAATTACTTAATTAATTACTTACAAAATTACACGGTAAAGTGGTCGTATTAAATGGAAATGGAAGAAAAATGTAAAGAATTAAAATAAAATAACATTTTACAGGTTATGTAGGAATCAGTACGGGACGGATGTGGCGCAGTCGGTTAGAGGTTCGTTGTAGCCACATGGTCGAGGGTTCGAATCTGCCCTAGTGATCACCAAGCCTTTCATCCCTCCGGGGTCGATAAATTGGTACCAGACTTGTCTGGGAGGATAAAAACACTGACTTGACTAATCGACTGGCCCCCGCAAATCATTGTAGAGGCCAACACGCGTTCCAAAACCTCAACGATTATGAATTGCAGTAAAACGCGTTAGCGCATCCCAAGTGGATTAATACGCCAGTGGTTTTATGCTTTTTTATGTAGGAAGCAATTAATTACTACTAGAAGTTTCTCTGTTCAAGGAAATCCGGGCTTTCAGATGGGAAGGAAGTCATCCACGTTGGCACACAGGTAGGGCACATCCTGCTTTTGCCAGATCTTCCGGCGATACTTCGTCACTACACGATTCGTCGATTCGGCGATGGGTTTTTCCACAACGTTTGACTTCAACTCCACTCCAGACTAAGTAATCTAACGAATTCAACTCAGAAGAACACGACAGCCATGGATCTTCAAAGAAACGATTTTTATCGTTCTAGTAAGTATTCATTCCCGATTCTTTTCCGACGATGTGACGCATTGACTGGTCAGAAAATTCCATTAGTGGCGACATTTGGCGGACAGAACGTTCTTGATTTCTACGGTTTCTCTCACGGACTTTCTAGAATAGTACTTGGAGTGACCACGTATCCATGCGTGTCTCGTCCAGAACAATTGTCCTCGTTTTCCAAGTCTTCGTAGCGTCTAATGGTTCGACATACAAGCATTTCTGTTACCGCCAAACGTTGCAGCATAGAACGTGCCCGGAGACCTTCCCGAAGGAGACCGAAGTTCAGCGATGGAACGACAATGACTTGACGGCACGGTCATCCTAAAAATAACCGGATAACCTGTGGAACTAGTTTGTATGCATGACAAATATCAAGGAAAGCACGCAAAATACGATGCATAAAGTCATCAGCTCCCTATCTCGGGAAATCCTGCCGCGCACGCTGTGTATCAGTAATTTTGCAGACGGATCCTGTATTTGCTACAGTAAACGAAGTGAGAAAACGAAGGGCAGCTTCAGATCTGGTAAATATTCTGAGCTTCGTAATTTCTTCTGGCCCATAGGTCTCAGAAGGCGTTTTATTTATTCAATATAAAAATAAAGTAAAGTAAATATATAAATAAAGGTATAAGTAATTGAAAAATATAAGTTTTGTAAGCTAATTTGCTGCTACTAAGAGAAATTTGCGGCGAACTACAGACTTCTTGAGAGTTAGTAGCTGATAAAAGGGAGTCCCTGCTGTCCGTTTCAATCCTTACCTCATTCCATGATTCCAATATCGGTGAGAATGTTGAAAACATCATTTCATGACTCGTGCCTTAATGTGTACCGATGCGATCTGATCTTTGAGGAATAAGACCGGTTCCAAGTGGTAGACTGTTGAAAATCAAAACAAAGATCAACATTGTAGGAATTGGCTGCTAGATAGAATCAACATGACGTGTGTGAAAGTCGTAAGAAAGTTGGCAAACGTTCAAAAATATGCCGAAAATTGCCCTTTTTGTTATCCTTGTCGGTTTTTTTTTGCACTAACATAATCCATTCTTCATGTACAATATACGAGCAAAAAGCCGCCCTGAACTGCAAAAATTAACGTGCAGTTCTGATCCGTCAAGCATATCGGACACCTTTGTCGCTATCTATGGATATTATCGCTCCCGTAAAACAGTTTCAGGAGAGCAGAGTAGAGTTACTGGGTTGGCAGTTTCAATTACGATTATTTACTCGAGATTTTCTTGTTAACTTGGTCAGAGGGCCACTTTTTGGATATTCCACTTTTAAAGACAACCTATTTTGGAGGATCCAGCTAAAGTATTGAGGTTTAAAAAAGAGCAATATAAAAATATAAATAAAATATACAATGAAAAATTCTAAAAAAAAGGATAAGGATAAGAAATAAAGCGTCTAGCGTGGATCAATCCGCTTGGGATGCGCCCCCACGTCCACTTCAATTCAGAATCGTTTGAGGTTTACGAACGTGAATGTGACTGGCCTGTACAATGACTTGCGGGGGCTAGCCGATGTGTCAAGTCAGTGTTTTTACCCTTCCAGACAAGTTTGGTACCAATTTATCGACCCCGAAGGGATGAAAGGCTTGGTGAGCACTGCGCGGATTCGAACCTCCGATCGAACGTGCGGGCAGCTCGCTCGTTTTTTGTTGTAAACGTAAGAATAACCAATGAATTGAGAATTGGAACGTATAGGATTCGTTAATAAAAGTAGAGTTTTTATTACCTCTAAAAAAAGTGTTCGAAATTCTAATTTGTTCCCCGAGTCACGGTGCTTTGCATCTTTTCATTAAAAAAAACATCTCTAACAATTATTTGAATTTGCGAAAAATCTGAATGAGTTCTATTCGCATTTGCATTTTTCTTCCTCTTACTGAGTTGCTATTCCGAGACCTATGGATAACCACTGTCATGTCACAGGAAAAATACCTACTTACTAATTTTTTACGGAAAAATATCTGTTTTTTTGGAAACACCCATAGGTGTGCCACAAAACAGAAAACGGAAACAAGAAGCAGCAGAGCTTACTGGAATTTTGTCAAAGTTTTAGTTTTTTTTTTGCAGAAACGTTGGCCCTTCATTGCAATTGTCTGATGGGTTTGCAGATCATTCTCTTTCTAAGGAAAATGAAAAATCCTAAATGATATTAATTTTACAGCAGCACTAAAATGTTGACCGGTTCAGTGATCAAGGGAAGGAACTGTAATGGAGTCCATTATTCCACTCCACATGAATCGGAAGTATTTTTCAGAATTTCTTTTTGTCACTTTTCTGCGTAGGGCAGCAATATAAGCATCAAAAAAGATCTGGAATTTTTTAAAATGATTTTTCTTGAGTGTCTTCGTATTAAAGGAAAAAAAAACCACGAAAAAAGTAAGTTTTACAGTTTTTTCGATTGCAAAAGAACATTGTACTGAATAGATTCCCTGCAATCCTTGTGCAATATTTTTCAACGCTGAGTTTTCACCATTCTTTGCAAAAACCAGATTCGCTCGGCGTCTTCCGTTCTTTCTGATTCCGTAGTTCCTCGTTTATCAGCGCGTAAGTGTACAATTCGTGATGAACCTTTCAATTCATTGTAAATTTATTCCCTGGGATTACGTTCTTTTTCTTTCTTTCTTTTTTTCCAACAATGTTTTTTTTACTACGTTTAAATGAATGAATCTACCTGTTATAGGAGAAGTAATTTCGATTTTTCCGCCAACATAAACGATCAGGACGTTTTTTAAAATTATAATATTTAGAAAATCTACTAACTCCTGTTAGATCTATAAGACTTCTATTGTTAGTAATTATTATTGTTATGAATTATTCTTATCAGATCGTTATTATTAGATTTGACGATGGTAAGGAATTCGTACAGTAATTTCTCTTTATTTTTAATTCTACTTAATATTTAATTAATACTTTATTATTATTATTTGTTATTTAATATTTAATTCAATTTAGTCAATTACCTTAGTTACTTTATTTATTTAATTTTTATATTATTCATTATTTATTTATTATTTATATTATCATTTTAATTTAGTTTTTAATAATAATACTTAACTTTCAATATTTAACTTGATTTTGTGGACCTTTAATAGTGGTAAAACAATTATGATAATTGTCTTTCAATACTTAGTTTAAATTTTTCAAACCCTTAACAGTGTGGTAAAATGAACATGATAAGTTTTATTTGAGAAAGATACAAGTAGAAATTACTACCTGAAATGTTTCAGGAAACTAAGAGGCGTATTTTTTTTTTCGCATGACGTCATCCACATAGAATATGCCGTACAATAAACGTTATTGGATTGAAAATGGGGCAGAAAACCAGTTGATATTCGTGTTTCTCTCTCTGTGTGTGTGTGTGGTTACAACTGTAGGATGTGTCTGTGTTATGATGTGATTCTCGTCTCCGGCCTCAACTCCACTCTCACCTGATTAGTTCCACCACCACCATTGCGATTTTTTTTCGCCCCCCGTCATTGTCGAATTTTTCTTCTTCGTCTTCTTCTTTTTTGAAATCCGCGCGTCACAGTTCAGTTTCACTGCTATCCATCAAATTTGGCTCCGTGGATGTTCGTAAGAGGTTGTTTCTGTTGTTTCGACGACCATAGCATCGAGACGATTCTCCGTTTTCAGTTATTTCTTATTTATTGAGAGAATATTTTATTTTGTCTTGAAAAATTTTTTCTCCAAGAGTTGTTTGCGACTACTTTTTACGGCATTAACACATGTAATATTGATCGTTGGAGAAATTGTCGCTTGTAGCCGCACTTAAAAGAATGCTAGGATTTCTCAAAGAATCGCTGGATTTAAAAGAGTGGTTATTCGTAATTATTTCTGCTATGTTATGTTGATTATTTATAATTGTAATTATTATTGATTATTGTTATATTATTTGTTATTATTTATTATTAATAATTATTTGTGCTATAAATGCTAGTGCAAGTTTGCTAGTGGCCTTAAAAAATCCTTTAAAATTGAATTAATTTTTCTGGAATAAGAAGAATATGTTCCATGACGGGGTCAACGTTTCAAAACTTGTTTGTTTCAAAAAGTTTGTCAACGTTTTTGTCAAAAAAAAAAAACAAATTCGCGATGGGACTCCACCTAATGTCGTCGGTTATCGTAAACGTATCCCGTATCTCATTAATGTAACCAGTACTTATGTTTGCAAAGTCGACCGCGACGCGTTCACAAGAACTTGCGCACGCTTCCTGGGCGGCACTTGGCGGCTCGTTCTGCCTTCAAACTGCTCCAGTCAGACGCGCATGCGGCTATGTGGATAAGGGAAGAGGCTATAGGCGCTGTAGGTTCTACATGGATCTGTACGAACCACGGTGTGGAGTACTTACAGTACCACCTGGTACTTAGCTGTAATTGTTTTATGTTATTATTAACTTTGTTTTATTCCATTCTATTTTTTATTACTTTGTTCTTACTCTTTACTCCACTTATTTTATTATCCATTAATTTATTTTTATTTCTTTACTTTTCTTTTGTAGGTTTTACCTTTTTTTTATAGGTGTTCAGCCTTCTTATCATATCACCTTGCAGTAAACCAAGATCTTTTTTCCTTTTCTCGCAGTAGTAGCATTTTTCTTTATTACAATCTTTTTTCTAGCAGCACACTTATTTTTGCAATCACAAGCTTACATTTCTCTGATAAAGTCACAATTTTTCATTCGGTACGCATTTTAAAAGTATTAAATTCCCTTTAAAGATTTGATTTCGGATAAATTTATTTAGGAACGTTAATTGAACGTTTTATAAAGCGTTAATCTATGAATGCTGCAAAATGTTGTGCAAATAACCTTTTTAAGGGAAAAAAGAAACTATAAGCTTTTTTTTGTTGGAAATTTCTAGAAGATTAGAACATTCCTAAATTACATGGAGGCATTACTGTAACATAAAAATTGACAGCGATTTTCCAGTTTATGAATCACATATTCCTTCCTAATACTAACTAACTTCGGTGATAATCTCCGTTTTTTCGAAGAAAATCCATGCCACCTTCCTCTTTTTCTAGAAGGCAATAGTGACATTGAATATTTGCAGTTGGTGCAGAAGATTAAATTCTGTTACGACTTGTCACAAATGTTATGAGAATGATTTTATTATGACGGGGTTAATTAATTAGTGGTTAATTATGGTTAATTTCTAATGGGACAGCGCAGTCGGTAAGAGGTTCGACTATGAAATGGCACAATGGTCGATGGTTCGAAACCTTCACGGTGCCAACCAGGCATTTCATCCCTCTGGGGTCGATAATGTTCATAGGGGTTTATCAACGCTGTCCACTCCATCCTTATCTTCATCCTTATCTTTAAGTGTTGCTGGATGGGAAATTCTAGCGGGTATGTCTTCCAGAAATGAGTCACGAATTGGAGCCACTAGCGTATTGACGTCTTGATCAGGAGCAGATTTGTGCGTTTATGCTCCCTGTTCACTCACAGAAATGAACTATTCGTTTTTAAGACGAGAATATTTGCAGAATTCCGCTAGAAATCTCAAGGTGAACAACTTTGCCGAGGAATTCACTGAATTAATTGCTGAAATTATTACCCGTCTGGGACCAAGAAGTGTTTTCTGATAGTTGATGAATTGGCATGAAGATATTCACGTATCAGTGAATAGGTGAGAAGAACTTGAAAGTGATAGGTGAAAGAGAAATTTTTTCCAGCGGATTTTTCCAGACAAAAACGTTACTTCTAGTTTTGTGTGATAGCAGAAAATGTGCGTGAACGCTTCTAGAAAGATCGCGAAAAGCAGCCATAAAAAGTCATCTAAGTGCTGTAAACGTGAAATAAAAAACTGCTTTGAATTTGTTCTTATAAAGATGGGAGACGGAGAGCAGACAGCATTTACTATTTGTTACCCACATACCTTTTGTGAAGGTTCAGAACCATTGTCCATAGTTGCTGACAGTTATGTTCATCCCGGTGACCGCATCGCATACGCAGCGAAGGACTGACTTTTGCCTGACATATATATTTCTTCACTACTCACCATTCTATAGATAGTTGAGAGCGTCTATTCTGTCCAAATACAATCTTGAGCCTCATTTCTTCAAAACTTTTACTTTTTATCGGGAATTTTAGCTTCTCCGATTTTTTTGGATCTTTTGATCTCGAACTGAATGCTTCCCCTTATTTTGTAGATACTATTCACTTGTAAATTTTCTTAAGCCTGGAGTTTTAGGTTATTTACTTCTACAGATTAATAGGGATTTCTTTTTCCTTATTGGTAATTACTATGAAGATCTTTTCGCTTTTTACCCATTTTTCGTTTACGGTATTCACTCATAAAGGAGTTATTGAGTCTCTTAATTGCTCCTGTTTTATCCCTGCATTAATCCACGTAATTTATTTATTTATATTTATTGATTTGTTATTTTTTTCATTATTTTATTTATTACCATTTTTTATATATTTATTTTTGATACACTTAAGGTGCTTCAAATTATTAAGTAACACAAGTGGAGAGTCTTTGAACAGAAAAAAAGCCAGCAAGAAAATATATAGATGTTTTGGATAGAAATTTAAAGGAATGAAAAAAAAGAAAAGAAAAGAACCAAAATATCCTAGATATAATTGACATTAAAGTAGTTTGGTGAGTTGTTTATGCGTTTTCCCATCTTCCTTATACGGTAAGGACTTAACTGGGTTAGCCACATAGTTGATGATTCTGGCTACAGTAATTTCCCGTTATTCACCACAAATCCACAACCATCAACCGGAAAACCCCCGTTCCTTCGGTTCGGTCGACCAGTCTCATTTTAGCGCACTTCGAACCTGTCTTATGATGTGGTGAAAACAAGTGAAATCCTCTTAGCGGCCATAATTAATGGAATCGACTATGGACTGGCAGACTGACTGACTGTGAGCAAAAACACGGTAATTCATCGCGACGGGGACGCGGTGGTCGTCGCGGTGGCAGGTGATGGTTCCGCCGCCACACGTACACACCAGATCACTTCGCTTCAGTCGTCTTATCTGCCGTGAGAAGATGTTGACGGATTTTTGTTGCATTTTTTTCTGTCAGCAGCTACAGAAGCAAAAACACCCGCGCACACACACACACACACACACACACACACACATACACATACACACATACACATACACACACACACACACACACACACACACACACACACACACACACACACACACACACACACACACACACACACACACACACACACACACACACACACACACACACACACACACAACACACACACACCACACACCACACACACACACACACACACACACACACACACACACACACCACACACACACACACACACACACACACACACACCACACACACACACACACCCCACACACACACACACACACCCCCCACACACACACACACACACACACACACACACACACACACACACACACACACACACACACACACACACACACACACACACACACACACACACACACACACACACACACACACACACACACACACACACGTTCGCACTCAAGTCTAGATTACATCCAATAAAATTTCGGGAATCTCCGAACGTTATCTCCGTCCTCGATCGCCTACGACAATCAAGCTAGGCGCCCACATTTTCCAGGGAAATAGATATGCATCTCAGATCCAGAGGCTCAGCGCAGTAATGGGCGAAATGTAATGATGTTGCTTCAAAGCAGGTACCACACACATATGCGCATATACATACACACACCTGCACACACACACATATACACATACATATACACTGAGATATATGCAAGTATACACATTCACGTAGATAAACAGAGATATATACACATGCATACACACACGTATATATACATACGCATATATATACCCACATGCATACATACACATACACATGTACACATATATACATATAAGTACAAATACATATACATGTATGTACATATAATATACATATTCACATCCGTACACATACACCTACATATATATATATATATATATATATATATATATATATATATACTTACATACACATACATATACACGTAGGTACACATACATACACTCGCACATATATATACATGCACACGTACACATACACATATACATACATGCGCATACGCATACATATATACATATATACATGTACACACGTCTACATACATATATGTGGTTACATGCACGTACATGTACGTACATATACACAGATACATACACATGCATATACATACAAATCCACTTGTATACATACACATACACACATATACATACACACATACATGCACATACATCTGTCTATATATACATACGTGCATATTTGTACATATATATATAATATATATATATGTGCACGTACACATACACATCCACGCATACATGCAGACACACATACAAATGCACATATACATACATATCCACATACACATATATACATACAGACATACATTCACATATATATACATGCATACATACAGATATACATGTACGTATACATATAAATATGTACACACATACACATACATTCACATTGCATATTTACATACATTCACATACACCTACATATATATATACAAGTCTGATCGTCCGGCTTACGCCGGACTCTCAGACTTTGTGTGGTGTTCGCTTCGCTCACTTTCATCAACTAACCAAAATATACTTTTAAATTGAAATTCAAAAATTAGTGATAGTGATATTTTCTGTAAATAATAAGAGTTCTGTTTTCATGTTGTTTTGTTATTTTCTTCTTTCTTTTTTAATGTATATAAAGACAAAAAATTTCATAGTTTTTTCTAAACGCGTCAGTTCTACATTTTGAGAATATTCAAACTTTAGCTTCAAACACTACTTCGGTTCGAATACAATATATACACAATTTTAAAGCATTACGCGAAGAATGGGTGTTCTCCCTATTTTCCTCAACAGCTATCAAGGAATGATGTTTAACATAAAATAATGTGAAGATCATCGTACTGATAAAGGTAACGTTCTTTGTCAAATTATGTAAGCTGTTGGCTACTATTTAAGCAGCCGGTTTCATTCGTGTTTCCACTTTCTGAGGAGCACAATACCAAGCTGAGGCAAACGTGCAAGGAAACAAACGCACGGAGGAGTCATAGAGGTGATGAACAACGCGCGCAGTAGCCACGGGTATCAAACGGCTGCAACGTGCCATTTAACTTCTGCGACACGCAAAAAAAATTGCTGCAAAATAATACTGTACAACAGTTCCACGCTGTCCGTCGCACCCAATTTTACAGCTTTCGGGTTTTCAATGTGCTCCCCTCGCTTGCACAACTCTTCTTACTGCTGAACAGCACTTCTACTGAAATTACTCTGACCCTAAAGGTTACTTTTAGCTCAAAACACTCATTCGTTTTCGTTCCCTACACAGTGTAGACACGATTTGAAAGTGGTATTCGAAGAATGGGTTTTCCTGTTGTTTCTCCCTAACAGTTACGGCAGAATAATGTTTAACATGAAATGACGTGGACAACATCATCGTACTGATAAAGATAGCGTTCCACGTCAGATCACATAAACAGCGTGCTACTATTTAAGCAGCTGTTTGAACGTGTATATCCAGTTTCTGAGGAACAGCGGAGCCGAGTAGGTGGAGCGCAACGCCGAAAGTGGTTACAACTATAAAACTTTTACAACGTCCCTAGCTTTACGACGCCGGCACACCAACTCGACGCCATTGGACCCATCACACCCTTCTAAAGGTATCTATCATCGGTGCACCAACTCGACGCCATTGGACCCGTCGTACCCCTTCTATAGGTATTTGGTGCCGGTGGACCCGTCGCACCCCCTTCTATAGCAATCCGACGCTGTGGACCCGTCGCACCTCCTATAGGTATCCGACGTCGTGGGACCCGTCGCACCCCCTTCTATAGGTATCCGACGCCGATGGACCCGTCGCACCCCCTTCTAAGGCTATCTGGCGCCGATGGACCCGTCGCACCCCCTTCTATAGCAATCCGACGCTGTGGACCCGTCGCACCTCCTATAGGTATCCGACGTCGTGGGACCCGTCGCACCCCCTTCTATAGGTATCCGACGCCGATGGACCCGTCGCACCCCCTTCTAAGGCTATCTGGCGCCGATGGACCCGTCGCACCCTCTTCTATAGGTATCCGACGTCTTGGACCCGTCGCACCCCCTTTTAAGGCTATCTGGCGCCGATGGACCCGTTGCACCCCCTTCTAAGGCTATCTGGCGCCGATGGACCCGTCGCACCCCCTTCTATAGGTATCCGACGTCGTGGAACCCGTCGCACCCCCTTCTATAGGTATCCGACGTCTTGGACCCGTCGCACCCCTTCTAAGGCTATCTGGCGCCGATGGACCCGTAGCACCCCTTCTAAGGCTATCTGGCGCCGATGGACCCGTCGCACCCCCTTCTAAGGCTATCTGGCGCCGATGGACCCGTCGCACCCCTTCTATAGGTATCCGACGTCTTGGACCCGTCGCACCCCCTTCTAAGGCTATCTGGCGCCGATGGACCCGTCGCACCCCTTTCTATAGGTATCCGACGCCGATGGACCCGTCGCACCCCCTTCTAAGGCTATCCGACGCCGGTGGACCCCTTCACACCTCATTTTATAGCTTCCTAGCTTCGAGGCATTAACTCGACGCCGGTGGACCCGTCGCACCCCTCATTTTGAATTTCGTGACTGACACACACACACACACACACACACACACACACACACACACACAGACACACGTGACAGAATAAGCCCGTTATTATATAGTAGATATATATATATATGCACATATATACATGCACATACACGTATACACACCCCCATATGTACATGCCCACATATACACATACGGACATCATTCATATACACCTATATGCACCTATACACCTATATATACATACAGGTAGATATACATATACATGCACATGCACATACACATATACATACACACTTACACATAGATACATTCACATTACATATTTACATACATTCACATACATCTACATATACATACATACATACAGATATACACATACATGCATATACACATATACATTCACATTACATATTTACATACATTCACATATATATATATATATATATATATATATATATACATACACCCATATGCGCAGCGAAGGCGAAGCGCATGGTGAAACTAGAAGCGTGGTAGTCACGAGAACAGGGTACGGGTTCTTCTACAGAGTAACTCGTTTTGTTTGCGGCGCAAGAAGTAGGGAAAACGAACAGATTGCAGATCATATCTGTGCGTGTGTATGTGATAAGCATCAGTTGTTAGTTACTAACTGAAAAACTCCTCCATCACATTCCACACCGGACCCCGTAAGACCTACTTCACGTTACTGCGCTTCCTTCCCTCAACGCAACGTTAAACGATGGATGAGAAATCGACTTCGACAAAACTAAGGTAAAGATTCAAGTTTTGGAGGGAAATGTTTAGAATCCAGAGTAGTTATTGTCTTGTTTATTTATTTATTTATTTATTACGCTCAAAGGCGTGCCCAGAGTAAGAGGCAAAGAATGAATACAAATAAACAATAGAAAATCCAGCAACGAGAAAAGAGTAGAATGAGAATAAGCAGGGATAAGTCACGCGAACAGTAAAGCAGGGGACAATTTAGTAATTTAGTACTTATCAAGGATCATAAGTTGTAGCCGGCAACCCACCTGCTCCAAAATTCGCTTTTTTGATCATGTATCATGTCATGTATGAGTTTTTTCGAAAGTATTTTTCTTTTTTCAAAAATTAGCGCTATCCATACGAATATAAATGCAGAAAGTTTTTAAAAATTTTACAGAAGTTGTGATTATCTGGCTATGCGTGTTTCATTGACAAATCCTTGAGAATTAACGGATTTTTGACCAATCTTTGACCTTGATGCAGGAAGCGGATTATGCGCAAATTTCCACGAAGAGGAACTAATGATCCATTAATTTATTTAAGCCTATTTTTGAGGCTTTTTAATTTTTTTTGCCCAATTAAGGGTTTCTCATACATACGAGTATGACAATGATTTTTCTCGGAACTATCGATCTTATTGATTTTCCACTAAGTTTGAGTGGAGCTTACCTAAAGAGAGTTCATCGATTATTCTAAACACTCTGTGGATATAGCATAAATTTGTGGAAAATATATTTTTTTTGTCTCGGTGGAGCTGCGTTGTAAAATCGCAACTGCAAAAATTTCACACAGTGAACTCTGCCTGTACCTCTTTCAAATGTTATATCGTAAAAATAAAAAAAAATAATCGTTCATACTTTTGTGCGATGTTATCACGGCCGAGTGCAGTTACGGTTTTCACCGTTTCCTCTACTATTTCCATATTTCCATGTTTCGTATTCAGATTCAAATCTCAAAAATTAAACAATTAACTAAGAAAAAGAATGAAATTGACGTCATAATAATAAAAATTAAAATCTGCTGGGATGTTCCAGAGGATCAAAAAAGAGAGAAGAGAAATACGTAGTTGTAATCTGGATCGATTTTATCGAAGGGATTTCTAAGGTGGAATTCTGCTGATCCGAGCTGGGTCTGATAAATCGCGTAGCTAAAATCCTCTCTGCTCCCTTAGTTTGCGATTGTTTGTTTGATCTGCGTCATGAATAGTTTCGACTAAACTATTCAGCAAATTATCTTCGGACGTAAACTTTTAGTAATTTCTTGGATTCATTGTGTGAATGTACTTTTGGATTCAATAATCTGCACAAGTTTTTTTTCTCAAGTGTTTTTTGGTCCGCGCAATCAGCAACCGCGCAGGGCGGTTTTTGCAGCAACAAGTTCTTTCGCGTACACAAACTTTTTATCTCTCTATTTTTGCACCAAGGAATATCTGATCTTCATTTTTTCCTGACTTGTTCTGCATCCTTCCCGAAACATTTCGATATAGACGCTTTTGTCGCAGCGAAGATGAGATCTACGTTGCGATCGTGGCTCTGCTACCGTATTCTTTTTATGTCATCACCACCAAGTGTCTTGCTTCCTAAGTTCTTGTTTTTCATTTCGTAAAAAAAACCTGATTTGCTATTTCTGCCGGAATATTCGAAGGCAATATGTAACAAAATCGATAACATCGTCAATTTCGTAGCAAGGTGTCCTTAAATGTTGAGAAATCTCTCAATGAGTGAATACCGGTGGGGATATAGCTCAAGAATATGAATCTGATCATACTCCCTACTAATTCAGAAAAATCCGTGCGAAACAGCACAATGTGATCTCGTTCACCCAACGATGCAACTTATTACCGGTAATAGAACGAAGGCAATCCGCAACGCGTCCACAACTGCTCGGGCAGAGCAGCCTTTAGAGCCTATTTGAGCCAACCTATTGCAAATGTTGGACGAATGAATGTGTGGCTTGCATACTATCGCGTAATAAGTGGTATCGTTGGGAAGAAGGAATCACTGAGGGAATTTTCACATGTGTTTTGTCTTCCTCTCTATTACTAGGATGAGATGAGGACGCTGTACTGCAGCTCTACCTCTATCTATTCCTACCGTAACATCCCTATAGCAACGGGATTCTTTTCATTTTTTATTTCTTATTTATTTATTATAAGTACTAACAGAACGCATTGTTTCTTCCACCTAATTTCTGTTCCCTTGTTGTTCGCGTCAGGACCACTTGTTGTGCTCATGTGCTGTGTCTGCAAGATGGTTTGTTGACGCTCAGGAAGGTAATACTTTTCACCTTATCGATCGCTTCACAAGGTCACGCGGTGATCGCAATGCGGCGACAAAAGGACCAAAAATTTTGGTGGGGAGAGTAAACTATGATCGATCCAATGATTTGGACAAAACCGAAGCTTGTAGTGGTCTCATTATTGAGTTTCCAATAGTCTGCTACAAGCCAATACGTAGATACATTTCCGTCAATTTTATTATTTTTTCTGAATTCGTTTTTTAAATTTTTAAGTTCTCCTTTTTAAATTTAATTTTTGCGAGTTAATGATAGAAAATTTTCTCCAATGTATGTGCAGAGCGGGAAGTCTAGGAAATTCTGGTTTTAAGCTATCTAGCATTATTTTTTTGATATTTATTCTATATTTTATTTCTCTATTTATTTCTATTACTACTACTTCTCTCTCATGTTCTGACACCCATCTACACAAAATCTGTTGCTTTCCACTAATACTACAAAAAAAACCTTGAGTTTTTAATTGAAATCCCTGATTTCTCGTCGCCTATCTGGATTTTATTGGAGAGAGAGACAAAGGCAGAGAGGCACAGAGAAAGGGTAAAAGAAAGAAAGAATGGGAGGGAAATTTTGGCAGTGGTTTACTGAGGGACTTATAATCTTTGCACGCCAGGGGCCAGATCAGCTGCTTCGGATTAAAAATTTTCGAAATCCGCACTTATGATTGCACCGTTGAAGAAATTCTGTGAATTTTTGGGCTTCCATGTTTGGATCCTGGCCGCTCGTTGACTGCTCTTTGAGCATATTCTCAAATGTTATTCGGATTTTATTCTCTGATGACTTCTCGAAATAAGGAAAAAAAGAAAAAAAAAGCTGCTCAAATGAAGTGAAACATCTATCCTCCAATATAAAAGTTGGAGATTTGTAAAAAATCACCTCAACTACTTGGGGTTGCAACCTCAACACTAAGGTTGAGCAACATTGTACTAAGTGAATAAATAAAACAAGGGAAGTTAATAAAAATAAATAAGAAAATGAAATAAAATAAAGAATAAATAAAGGTGAGTAAAAATAAATTAGAATGGAAAAAATAAAAAATAATCAAAAAAAAATAAACCAAATCAATAACTACCCAGCTAGAAATAGACTAGTCAAGGTAAAATAATAGTGGATTATTTTAGATGCGAATTTTCCTAAGAAATAACATATTAGAAGTCTGAACGCTAATCCGGTAGACTAGCGCGTTCGACAGTGTGCGTTTTGCGATAAGCGTTGCTTTTGCGATGATGCGATTCTATATGTGGAACGTATTATAGGGATAATATCCTGGAAATGAGAGCAACGAAAGGCATAAATGGAACATTGTGGTTTATATTTACAATGCGCAAGCGCGCGGCGCACATATTCCGCGATCCCGAAATCTCTGCCGCGGCTGTTCGGATATCGTATCGAATAAATTCGTGAAAATTATTCGAAATACTTGAACTTGTGCGATCATATCCGAAATTTCTAAGCTAAGGAAATATTCGAATTCCTATCGATTACCTGAATGTTTTGGAATTTTTCAATTTCACAAAGGGGGTTGTAAGGTGAATTGACGTGCTGAAATACGAACAAGTGCATCCTATAAAACTGTAGTAATGAGTCAAATGTTCAAATGTATTGAATTTTTGAGATATTTGGCAAATATTCGAACTCGAAAATATTCGGAAAATAAATTTTAGATTAATGAAGTCTTTGCGGTATCAATCCGCTTGGGATGGAACGGGTATTTGCATACACAATGATTTGATGAAATAAATATTTGCATGAAATAATGAATAAATGTGCAGATATTGAATCGAATGAATAGATTCGAAGTTCGAACATATGTTCATACTCGGGCATTCGGTCCAAACTCTCCCCTTAGCAGTTGTTTTATTTAGGACCCATGTCATGTCGTCGTCCGGTTACAGAAATTGAGTGGGAGGATAGTAGGAGGTTTTGTGAAGCTACTGCAATTAAATTATATGTTTTTTATATTTTCACTCTTACAAACATCTACATAATGCAGCAAAAGTCGATTTGTTTCAATTTAAAATCGATTTAATTCAACAATTTTTTTTTCAAACGTAGAATCCTTTGCTTCCAAAAGTATTTTCAAATTTCAATTTTCATATCCTCAAATTTTCTTAGTAACCACAAACCCTGTTCTCTGAAAAGATAGGTTTAATTAACTGAATGACACTTTTTCTGGATAGTCCGTGTAGTCTCTGTGCCAGCACATTTCCCTTAACGAATTGCTCGGATTTACATGTGTTCACGCTTGAAAAACTTCTTTTTTTTTCGGATTTATTTGGACGTTTTTTCTTCTCGTTTCAGTTTTTTGGCCCTTATTTACCACTTTGGTTCCATGGATAAGTTCCATTTTCGAACTCGCGTCAGAAAGTACTGAAATTCTTCCCGTTTTTTCCGATGAGATAGCCATCCAGCGATTTTTGTGGAAGATTACGCGAAGAAAAGTCAACTGGTGAAAGTCGCTCCATTTTTTTTCAGAAAGAAAGATACGAAAAAAAAAGAAAAATAGGAATAAATATAGAAAAGATGTTCTCAGTATTGATCAAAGGTAAGGCAAAGAAACCCACTTTTCTGTTAGACTTACTCTTTTTTACCTGGCGATTTATTTTCTTTTTTTGCTGGAGATTTCTTGGCGTTAATCCATCTAATTTTCCGCTTAACGTTAAGGTCAGCTAAATTGTTCAGACGCACGTTTTATTTAAGGTTGTAAAAAATTGTTACAATGAACGATACGACGACGACGGCGACGATATATGGTGACAAAGGGCAATGTACCATAAATCGGTCACACTTTTTTTTTGGCTGCCCGTCAAACACCCCCCTCGAACCTCGTTGGTAAACAATGTGTGGCGGTAATCGAGCATGATTCGAACCCGAACTTCTGTGTGTTCGAACTTTCGAATGCTTTGAACCCGGTTCCGTTTCGGACGGCGACGAATTAATGCGTTCGAATATGCGTCGTCGTATCTCGCGAACCTTCACCTTCTCTCCATTAAACACCCATACACATCCAGAGGAGGTCCGTCGTTGAAGTGGTTTGCAGCTACACGGACACTTACGAGTATAATACAAATGGATAATTGACGGACACAGGCCATTCCTTGGAAGAAGAGATCCGTAATCGTAGAAATTTGGAAATGGTCGAATTTTAGCAGAGAATTTTCAGGATCTTTTAATGCGATTTTTTTTTTGTTTTTTTTTTTGATGCGCATAAAGACATTTGGGAACTTTCAAAAAGAACATGGGACCCTTTGCGGAACATGTATTCGTGATTCATGAAAATTATTGCTATTTATAAAACGATGAATGTTACTAGTTAGACAAATTCAAAACCTTTTGTAATTAGTTAAGGAAGAATATTTTAAAATTTTTCGAGAAATATATAAATAATAAGCATATAAAAATAAATGCATAAAAATAATATAAGAATAGTTCACACCGCATGACTTGAAATCCGTTCTTTTTTCTGAAAGAGAAGAGGAGAGGAAATTCTTATAAATGTTCCGAAATCAATTTTACTTTCATTTCAGCTTTTTTTTTGTCCATCGTATGAACGGGAAAAATGGTACCATAGTAGATTTAAAAATTACAAATTGAATCCGACCATTTCTCACAACATTTAGATAATTTCTATATGGATTCTTTTTCTCCCAGGAAAAAAATATCGTTTAATTGCGGTGGAAAATTTAGAGGAGAGTAATTTAGAAGAGTGGTGGAACTCTGTATCTCTGTACGGATTCTTTTTTTTTCTTTTTTTTTCCAAAAAAAAGGAGAAGGTCGTTCAACCGCTGCGGACCAATCAACTATTAGTGGGTTCGTGCTCGATTCAAATGATTTCTGACTGGTTGGCTTTTGTTGGTTTTGACCTCTATTTAAAATTGCTGTACTGTTTGCGATGACGGTTTTTATAACGCCTATTTCGTGCGGCTCATCGGAGATCTATGCGAGATTCTTTCGCACGATTATTCCACATACACACACAGACACATACGAATCTCCTCCCACCTCCCCCTCGCCCATATATTCACAACATCCCTAAGTTCACAGGCTCGCTTACCATTGTCCACGTCTATTTCTACCTGTCTTAGTTCTATGTGTCTCACCATCCGTCTCCTGACACTTCCGGGTCTATTGCCATATTTTCAGCTCTGCTTAAGCTTAGTAATAACTAGTAATGATACGAATAGCAGTTCTGCAGAGCCCAGACTATCCGAAATCGGTCCAACTTTGTGCTTATTGCTAAGATCGTAACAGAAATTAATCCAGGAGAGGACACTTAGGCAGCAACAAATCCTCCACATAGATCACTTCTTGTCCGAAAATCTTGTTTTTCTGAGGGATCCATTATTTGTTTCCTCATGGAAAAGGGGAAGATGAGGGGGCAACACCTTCTAGTTGCCGTTCCCCAGCTATGAAGTGCTCTGAGTGAAAAAACTAAAGTCAGTACTTGACTGACCTCAGTTTTTTTTTCACTCAGAGCACTTCAACTAACGCGGTCACCTCCTCAAGTTATTATCACAACCTTAACGTCGCGAATTTTGACCAGGATCATCACTTAGAAAACGATGTGATCTAATTCTACGAAATGTTAACGTAGTGCAAAATCATTCTGCCGGGTTTTTTCGAAATCGAAAACTCGAAAGGATCCTCTCCGAATTTTTGACTTACCTCAGTTTTTTTCACTCAAGAGACCCCAACTAAAGCAGATTTCTTCACTAATCTCTCCTAATCTAATCCTAATTTCTGATTATCACGACCTTTACGCCATAATTTTTGGATGCAAGTGAAAATTCGAGAATTAATTCCACTTTGAGAGGACATGATATAAACAAAGCTAAGAGAGTGTGCAGATAACCTCACAAATGTGTATTTTTCTCGCAGCGTTATAGGTTGCTTTCAAATTTTAAGGTGAATTTTTGAGTTTGACACGTTTTTTTTTTGCTTCGCAAGATTTTGATGGTCTCGCCTACGAAGCCGCTTAGCGTCCCTGAAACATCAGGAAAAAGCTGAGGCCGTACCCATTTAACCTTTCCTTTGGAGGATAAATACAATGGAAAGAAAATCACCGGCAATTTCTTTTCCCATCCAGTGCTGTGCAATATTATTTAGCTCTCGGTTCAACAGCACTTCGCTGCGGGACGTATACGTTTGTTGCAGCAGAAACGTTTCCAGTACTAACAGTTGTGGAAACATATTTCACCCGGTATTTCACCCGCGTGATGTGTTGCGTCCGCGAATAAATTTTTATTGGATAGCAATTTACGTAACGAATGCACATTTTTCCGCTAGAATGTATTTATTCAATTGGAAGAATTTTATTGAATACGAGCTCCGAATAGGTTTACTACTACAGTATGATTTTTTTCCCTCGCGGTGCACAGTATTTTTCAGTATTAGCCTTCGAATGGGATGAGCTGCAATTATCATTCGATGACCATTATTTTGGACTGAACTCGAAAATTATTCCTCTCCCGATATTCGACCTCGGTGTGCTTTTTTTTTCGGGGCGAAATTGGCACCTCTTACGTTAATTGCTTAGTTATTGCAAAATAAATTACTTTAATATGATATTAGGACGATAGAACAAGACATTAGATTAATTCTTACAAAAAATAATTAAAAATATACAATTTCATATTGAAATTTAACGATATTTGAAATTTTGTGGACGCGGACTTACTAAGCTGAGTTTGTAAAGTACATAGACTAGCAATCATCCATACTATTTTAATTACAATTTTTTCTCGGAAATTAATTCAAGGACTATTATTAGAGTTATTATTATTCTTATTTAACTACGTTGCTTTTCAAAAGTTAAAATTTGGAAAAAAATAGCAGTCCAAGAAACTCAAAAACCGTTTTGGAAGTACCTGTGATTTTTTGAAGAAGAAGAAAAAAATCCATTTCGATAGAAAGTAGCGCCAGGCCCTCCTGAGAAATTTCCCATCGATTCTCTCGGGACAACCGCAGGAGTATGGAGCTGAATTGTTAGCGGTGTAGAAAAGAACGCTAAAGTAGCACCATTTTCGTTTTTTTTTCCAGATATTTCAAAACCTTTTTTATTTTACTTCTCTTTATTGGATACTAGTTTTGACCATAAGAATAGTGCACAGAAATATTTTTTTATTATTAAATATAGACAATAATCGAGAAAAGAATGAGAACGTAGCGTAGCGAAGAAATCATGAGAAATCTATCATAAAATAACCTAAAAATCTGAAAAATCCTTGAAAAGGCAGCCATCGGTGTTTGAAGAAGAACAAATAGGAATCGATTCGTCTTCCGAGAAATTTTAAAAATAGATCAGATAGAAAATAGACAAAATGGACAGATAGACTGTTAACATATAAGTATATAAATCAATATATATATATAAAATATAATAAATTTATATAAATATAGTAGAGAAAATGGACAAATAGATTAGATAATCCTGAAAAAAATTCCCTCATGGCCCTAACATCTATCTTCTCTCATAATCGGTGCCCATATCAAGTTCTAATTTTTTCCAGGAAAGTGTAGAAATGTAGGAAGCGGGCGGGGAAAGAAACTTGCTTTCACATGGATTCTTCGATGAGTCCACGAGAATTTAGCGAGTGCTGATCTGTGAAGCCCGATAAAGGACTACGCAAGGTTTGATTCACGTGGAGTGGTGGAGTTAAAATCGTAAGCAGTCAACCTACTACGAAAACCTGTTCTTCTTCCCCTCCTTCCCTCATTTTGAGGAAACTAGACCATGACGTATTTTTTTCCTTGTAGTCACGAAAAGACATTCGAAACATTTGAATTATTGCCCTTGGTAAGGTCAACGTTAGGGAAAAGGTCGTACATTTATCGATGCCGATCTACTAAGGTCGAGATGTCATGGGAGGATTTTAATCGAGGATTTAGGATTTTTTCCCGGATTTTTAAGGTGTTCCAAGCCTGTAATTGAGTGTTTATTTCTATACTACATATATTCATTTATTT
Source organism: Necator americanus (assembly GCF_031761385.1). Lineage (NCBI taxonomy): Eukaryota > Metazoa > Nematoda > Chromadorea > Rhabditida > Ancylostomatidae > Necator > Necator americanus. Next base: position 32,742,643 of record NC_087372.1, read on the forward strand.
GCGCAAGTTTATAGAAAGAAAATTTGAGAAAAACTTGTTCTCACAATTTTTCCATGAGTTGCTAAACTGGTCCAACTAGGGTTTTATGTGTTTTACGGAGCCTAATCCAATAAAGGAATCCGTGTTGATGATAATAGGATCTACATTCGACTTCTAGGAGCCAGATTCGGCTGATCTGCACCCTCTTACCGCCATTTTCCCTGAGGATACAAGTTATGGATTCAGAAGATTTCCGATTTGTATGGTGGACTTTTTGTTGCAGTGTGTTCAGTCAAACTGCTTACGAAAACAAAAAAAAAGAATTTTTACCTGGCTTTTGTCGGTTTCAAATGCAATTTTACTTCAAAAATGTAATTCCAATCGAATAGGGATTGATCCTTAAGTTCTGGGATTTTTTAAAAACTGACACTCTATGTTACCATGGGACCTTCTCATTATCTCTGCTGATTCGCAATTCAGCTGGCGTGGATCCTTGTGGACAAGATTCAGTAGTGCTTCTCGTCTAACTGAACGTGACTGGATTTTTTCGTTTCAGCTCCTTAGTTGCTCTTCCTCTGGACGAGGCGTCCGGTACGGTGCATGTGTTTGACGTCGAAATTGCCGTCTTCGAATCGCTCAAATCAATTTTCAGCCGTCTTAGGTGGTGTCGTTTCTTCCTCATTCACCTCACAAATTTCTCGAGGCAATCTCTATCTGTGGTTTTGGGACCTTGAATAAAGGCGAAAGGCAAAAAGCGTCGAAAATGCTCTTTTTCTGGCGATCTGACATTACATTCTAATAACCTGGAAAATGCTGATAGTATGTAGGAATAGGATAAGGAAATTAAACGCAGAACTTTTGTGGAGCACGTAATTCTATACCGATAACATGGAATGGATTGCCATAGGATTTTATTCTTCACGGAAAAATTTCACTTAGGAGAAGCGCCAGGATTCGTGGGCCAATCCAGCACTTGGGGTTCCCTGAGGAATCATAAGCTGATCCAGAAGTAGTTCAGACCCAGAAGTTCCCTGACAATGACCGTTCTTCCAACGGTACTATGAATATTCGACAAGACGGTCATCTTTAAAGATTCTGCTAATTTTCGATGGATTCACCTGACGGAGAGAGTTGTAGCGGGAAAAATATGATGCGCTGCGCTGTGTACGTAGAATGTTAGAAGGAGCTAGGTGGAACCTGGAGTCTGGACCAGAGAAGGGAGAAGATCCACCACTCAGCTGGTGATCCGATAGCGACCGCTATCGTTTTCATTCCGGTTACGTGCGCTCGTGAGACGCAACCGGCAACTATCGGAGAGTACAGGCAGCCGAGCGCGACGAGGCGTGAATCGTGTTCGCCTCATGTGTGTGCCTGCCTGTATGTCCCTCCACCACTTCCTCTTCACTCACACCACCGTCACCACCATTGCCTTAAATCACCTCCTCGCTTCTCTTCCATTTTCGTACAGAAGCTTCCAGTTGTCGCAGAGAGGCCAATTTTCCGATGAAAAATCCCATTCTTCCCAAAAACTCTCCCTCATTGAGCAAAAAGTTTACTATTATTATTTATTCACAACATAAATCTACTATTATTCATTCATCTACTTTTTGTAGATGTAAGCGCTGTGTAATTTTGTAAGAAATTGAAATTCTTTTCACTGAGTTTTAAGAATTGTTGAGTCAAAATTGCGAATTTATTAGGATTCGAACATAACTTTACCATTGCTCTCTTCTTCTCGAACCTCGTCGAACTTGTCTTTGAATTTTCTTTAGTGAGGGAATGAATTCATCCATAACTGGTTCTTCTACAATCGCATGAGTTGATTTCTTGAAAAGAATTCTATAGCTCTCAAAAGTGTATTTATGTGCACCGAGAAGTGTTTATATGGGCAAATCGTCGTCGAATAATTTCAAATTGAAATTGTCAGACCTTCGCAACGAAATATTTCAACTCTTATTCGATTTTAATTGTTGTGTGCTTTTAGACAGTAGATTTTGACGCTGAGCCATACCTGATTCTTCTTTTTCAACTATCAACTGATTATTTTTTCTATTGAAGACATTTCTGAACATTTTCCGTCTCTATGTGATTGCTGTTCGTTAACTACAAAATTGAAAATATCTACGATGCATAATAATAAATAAATAGTAGGGAAAAATCATTATGATCGTTACGAAAAAAATCTTTATAAAAAATCACAAGCTATTACTAACAGAGCAACATAAAAGTGACTATAAAAATGATTTTAAAATATTTATCTTCTAATTTTAGTAATTCTTAAGTAATTTTTGAAGTAAAAGAAGTTCTTTGAAAAAAAAAAGAGCAAATAATACAACCGTCCTCGCACGTTGTTCACAAGGTAGCACGGGTAAATTTTTATTTTTCGGAGTTGTTAAATTTGCATCTATCTTATCTTTTGTTTTATTTATAAGCCTTTGAATAAATAAATTAAAGCAACTTGCGGTGCTTTCTGCTATTTTGCGAGTTTACTCTTGGAACTCAAGGCTCAAGGAACTATCTATGAGCAATTTCGATTCCATAATTCTTGAGAGTGGAGAGAGCTTTAATTCCAGTGGAAAGGATTTTAATTTAACAAAAGTACATTTCGCTCACATGAGCAAGTAGTAAATAAATAAAGTAAAGTAACAAAATGTAATATAATATGCAATAATAATATATTACAATATAATATAATATAACATAATATAATAATATAGTAGTGTAATGTAAGAATAACAAATAAATAATAAATAAATTTAAATTTTCCAAATAAATAACAAATGAATGATAATAAATATAACAGCAGATAGTACTAATACCATAGTAGTAGCTACCTCTAACTCGAAAAATTCAAAATTTAAATTTGAAGAAGTTACCAGCAGAATTTATATTATTTGGCATCTGACTCATCCTAAGGTCCCATAGGTTCTTGTTAGTCTTGATGTTTGTTGTATTCAGTTAAGAAAAAAGTTCTATATAAAATTTTTCGTGTTTTTTCCGCTGCAATTTCTTGGAAGCCCAAGCACCAAGACTAGTTCTACGCTAGAATATGAGAGAAGATTCTCGAAGCTTTGCCGTGAGGAGTACAGGAGCACGTGTATCAATGCAAACGTGCATCAACTGATCAGAATCCCAAGCGTCATCGATCGTTGTTTTGATCTTAGGTAAGAAATAATGCGATCTGCTGACTTTAGGTCCTGAATTTGCACGATTTGTTCCTTAGATTCAGAGGTCTGGGCTGTAGTCTCGTCTGTTCGCAAGGCCTATTGAATTTCCAGACAAGGCCACCACTTTCTCATCTTATCTTCAAATCATTTTTTGTCTCCTTTTTCCCCGCCTCTCTTTCACATTTTTCGAATTTTACGACGCTGTAGAGCGATTACAACGCTTTAAAGAATGATACAAAAAGCAGAGCAACGTGAGTTGGCATTAGAATGTTCTCGAACCATCGACTGATTGCGCAGTCGTAGCCGAAAATCCAGAACCCCTTACCAACTGCGCTAAACCCGCTCCTAGTATAGCAATGTTTGAAAACATTTTTTTGTACTTTTTTCTTTCCAGGTTTCTGCAAAACAGCATCGTGATGGGTGATTTTTCGGGCCGCTCAATTTTTGTTATAAACTTTCACTGGAAAATTTATTATTTTTCTTAATGATCTACTTCTGCAATATCTTAGTGTTATTCCAATATTGTCCTCAATTTTAAATCATCATTTGGTGGTCATATTTTTAAATCATTATCAAAGTTAAAGGGCGGGTGTAGTGTAGCGGTTAGAGGTTCCGCTGCCTGCACTATCGATCGGAGGTTCGAACCCGCCCTAGTGCTCACCAAGCCTTTCATCCCTCCGGGGTCGATAAATTGGTACCAGACTTGTCTGGGAGGATAAAAGCACTGACTTGACACATCGGCTAGCCACCGCAAGTCATTGTATAGGCCAGATACACGTTCGTAAACCTCAAACGATTCTGAATTGAAGTGAACGTGGGGCGCATCCCAAGCGGATTGATTAACGCCAGACACTTTATCCTTTATCCCTTATCAAAGTTAATTTTAGCAGAAAAGGAATTTGCAGTGTTGAGCATTTCAGTGTCACTTCAGTGACAATCAGTTCCTCAAATTTCGCACAGACTTCTGTATGGGATTAAATATTTTTGTTGGTGTTTTTCGGATCAGTGTCTCACCTCAATCCATCTACTAATCTCCATAAAAGCAGCTTAGCGACGGACTTACCAGATATTGTCGTGAAGGCACAACAACAACAACTTTCATCCCATCCCAGCATTTTTAGGATATCCACGGTTCAACTTTGGTTTTTTGAATGATCATTTATTTTGGAAACTACTTTATTTATTTATTTATTTATTTATTTATTTATTTATTTATTTATTTATTTATTTATTTATTTATTTATTTATTTACTACGCTCAATGGCGTGCCAGAAAAAATGTGGCGAGGACAGGTACAAAAAATAATAAATTAAATACATATATGGTAAATAGGTAGAGAAAAGGACAACGCAACGAGTAGGGATCAGTTCCGTGTAGGATTCCGGCCTATGTGGGTAATTTAGTGCACTCGTGGTCCCCTTGGAAGGATTTCCTACCCTTAGAAAATGCTTTCCTCAGATTTTCCTTTCCCAAATTCTCAACATCGATGACCCTGGAGAAGAGGGGTGTTGCGCATCTCGCCACCCGATAAAACTTGAATCCAAAGCAAGCTGGATTCGCGTGCGAACCAGTTCCGTGATAGGCTCTCGGCTACCGACACTGGAGAAATCGAAAAGGGATTCGACGATTTCCGGCTTGGAACAAAAAGGGAATGTGCGCTTCGTGTGGACGAGTCGAGAGCTAAGAAAGCCCGAAAATCCACGCACGTACGTACGTACAGCTAATAAAGTGCAGTACAGTAAACAGTGTACAAAGTACATGGTGCGGTAAACTCGTCCAACACTTCGGACTGACACCACTGATCCCATTTGGACGATCATTTTCTGATTTTGTTATTAATTCCAAGACATTTACTACTCTTACTGTATATATTATTCTTATATAGCATTATTATACTATTATATATTAGAGAAAACTTTCTGCTACACCATGAATAGGATAACTTACCAAAATTCCTGAAAACCAACAAACAGCATCATTGATGTGGATACAAAATTTAGATATCCCAGTAATTTGCACGTGTAGCCCCAAAAAATAAGTAGTAGAATACAGTAATAAATGATGGTAATAAAGAGATAATAATTAAGACAAATGAAGATGATAATAAATAACGAAAATAATAAATAATAGTAATCAAGAATGCAATTCACACTAGTTAGGGGTGGGTATGGTGCAGTTGGTTAGAGATCCGTTGTGGCCACACTGTCGATGGTTCGAAACCGCCCTAGTGCAAACCAAACCTTTCATCTCTCCGGGACCGATAAATTGGTACCAGGCCTGTCTGGGAGGATAAAAACACTGTTTACATTCGCTAGTATGTAGTCTTCCGCCGCAACTGCTTACCGGTAAAGAGTACCGTACCCTGTGACCTTGATTCATGGCTGCAGATCCTAACCGGATAGATTCGTTGAAAGGAATTGAATCTGGATTTAAATGAGAAAGATTGATGTTCAGTCTCAGATGACGGTGTAGGAATAGTCATTAGAAATAGTAGGAACTTGATTTTTCTCCCTAACTTCCCCGAAATATTCTCAATTTTTCTTTTCGAGTAAAATGTGTCGGAGGCGTTAAAATGAATGCTCATATAGGATTTCAAATCCTCGTGCCGCTTTACATCATCTCCAGAATTCATTTAATTTTCTAATTTTGTTGGGAATTTGCGTTCAAATTAGGAAAAACTGCAGAATCAGCAAAAACCTCTACATCCGCGCTGTTTCGACTATAATTTAGCGGAAATTTTATGTGATCCAACGAAGAAGAACTCCGCATCATGTAGCCTTCATCAATTCACTTTCTTGCTTTCTCCTGCTGTTTGCTCCTTTTCCGTTTTTTTTTTCCTGAACGTCAAAAGAAACAGCAGACTGTTCACGGAACCGATTCGGTGAATCGCTTCCACTGTAAAAAGGGAACAAATCGTTGATTCTGTTCGTTTTTTTTCTCGTAATTAAGGTTCACAGTTGTTTTGAGGTCACTTGTATGGCAGAACCAGAATTTGCTTTTTCATCCTTGGTTTCCTTAGTGAGGAAATTCATCAAAGCAGTAGGGGATTTTTCAGCAGCTGGAAATCTTGTTTGTGTTGTCGAAATGCTGTTATTTTAAAAGGGCCGTGATGCACTTTACAACGTTTAGAACGATTCTATCTTGTCTGCAATCTTGAAGAGTTCAATGTCTAAGGTCATCTGCTGCTACGGTGCTTAAAAAGCGGACGTCAACCGTAAACAGCTACATCGTAGCCGCCTTGCCCCGTTAGCACTTCAACATCAACATCTATTCACAACCACCACATTCATCCACATCAAAAAAACATTCTCCACGAACCGTACTTAAGAATTTCCCGTGTAAGGAAACCAAAAGGGAAAAAAACCCGATAACTCGTTCATTTCGTGCAATTTCTGTGCAATGAAGCGTCCGAGCGAGGTTTTTGCGGTGTCGGTGTTTGGTTTTGTCCGATTACACACATTGCCAGCCATCACCGGCACAGGCGATTATCCATCGGTATCGGGTGGTGTTCGTTCGGTATGACACCGATTTGAAAGTGCTTCCCCGCATCACTGCGCTATGATCGCTCTTCCCCTTGGATAATAGTTTTTTATGGATATATAATTATTACCCACTTTTCAAGTAAAGTCCCATAGAAATTATCTTCTATCTATCAACCTTCTACCGTACCATAGAACTGTATATCTACCATCTACCTCATACTGTCATCTATCGGAAAAAAAATCTGCTAATTTCTTATGGATTCATTTCAGGATCAACATGCAAATTTGGCATATGGAACCGTTCCCATGCGGTGATCGACGTCTACCACATCATGTATTTCCACCGAAGAAAATTACCGCCGATCAACTTCTACAGCTAACCGGTGTTCTCTACTACAAGGTACGTACGCGGTCGAGGTCAGGGTCTGGATCGGGGTCAAGTAGGGCTGTTGAAATGTTACTAAGAGGTACAAAATGACGACGTTGTACTAAAGTATTCTCGCATGTAGGTTGATCTCGACGATACTGTAGCGATGAAGAAACGACTTTCAAGAGTGAAAAACGAGAGAAAGGTGAACTCATCCGATATGCTCACCATTAACGACTCGATTCCGGAATTTAACGATAAGGTGAGCGTGGAATACATAGGACATACAACACAAAATGAATCCCTTGCTCTGAGAACAGCACTCATGATGCTAGGGAAAAATTTATAAACTTTTTAAAACTAAGAAATAAAAAAAAATAAACTTTTTTTGATTTTTTTTCCACTACCATGTAAAAATCCATTCAGATTTCTCACGAGGATTTTCACAAATTCTTTATTTTATTTTGTTTATTTACCTAACGCGTAAGCAAAATAATGTATTGATTTCGTCAGATCTTGCAAAAGTAAACAAAAACAACATATTAAGTATCCGTATACGTACAATAGGAAAATGTTTTAGTTGGTCCTTGTTAAATAACGAGGTCCATTTTTTGGTTCTCATTTTTCATAACTTAATGTTGTGGCACGTTTTTAGATAAATAAGCACACGAATAAACAAACAAATAAATAAATAAAAACATCATGTCGAGATCAAATTGATAGAAAAAAAACACAGGTTTCCTTCTGGATTCCTCGAATCTTGGAAAATAAGTCGTCGGGGAAAATCTAATTTGCATAAATTTTACGATCCCAATTCGTCATAGTCTTTGCCACATCCTTTGCACTGTCAAAGTTTATTTTAAGTCCTAAGCGGAATTATTTCTTAACATTTCATTTATCACGGTCAGAAGTTTTTTGGGTAATCATGAATATTTGATGTTGAATATGTACAACACCGCTACTAATTTGTGTCCCAAAATCCGTCGCAAACCGTCGGAATTCTTGGAAGTGGGCAAAATTAAATTTTGAAAATACCATACGAAAATAAATGAGCGGCTGATTTCAAATATACTTTGAGAATTTACTTGGCTTGGAGAGCTTGAGTAGTCTGGCTTCTTATTAAGCTTCGATGGAGCACTTTCGTGAATTTCTGAAGAGAATGGAAATTTCGAACCAACATATGATGTGAGGTACCAAAATGCCTTACAATAATCTAAATAACCTCCTAATAAAATTAATAAACATTTTGTCCAATTCCGAGAAATAAGCGGAAATTGCAGAGGTGTGAAAGTAATTAACAGGGCTTGAGGGAACTTAGCCCGATTTCAGGCCACACATTTGTCAAAAGTAAATTCTCGAAGTATATTTGAAATTAGCAGCTCGTTTACTTTCGAATGGTATTTTCAAAACTTAATTTTGCCCACTTCCAAGAATTCCGACGGTTTGTGACGGATTAATCCGTCGGCGTTTGGGACAAGTTTGGGACACAAGTTAGTAGCAGTGTTGTACGTATTAACTATTAATGTTATTGTTATATTTTTAATTTTACACATCATACTACTAATATTGTCCTGCATATCGTCCATATCGACGCTCAGATAAATCTCACCTCATACCTTATCAATGACAACAGTAAATTTTTCATTACAGTACTATGAATCAGTAACTCTTCACTGTACATATAGCTACGAAGGGAAAACAGCGATCTCTTTTTTTTTAAGGAACGAACTGTGTTGGGCGAAATTCTGATTTCAAAAGGAAAATGTTACTAATCAGATCCAGTTGAAAAGTTCGACTTTCAATGAACCTTGGCATAGTAAGATGTGTATTGATTTTTAATGAGTTGTAGTCAGCTCCAGCACAAAAATTTAAGGATAGTGGAAAGTACGGTTATACGTGGTACACAGTATTTCGTATTACTTCCATAGTATAATTTTCCGATATTTTGGGATTTTCTTTGTTGGAAGTTCAAAATATTCGAGAAGATTTGGAAGCTCAGATTGATCTTTTCGTTTTTTCTTACCTTCGAAGCCATGAGTTCATATTAGTACATTTTTGTAATATAGCGATTCCTCTAGACTAATTTCTAGTGTGCAGAAAAGCACTGGAGAAAGAGAAGGTCCATTAACGATCACAACGTGGCGGCGGGACCCATATAGGCTGTGAGGTCCCAGCGAGTTTTTTCTAGCCGCATAACCATCTGATTTGCTTAAAAAAACCTTGCGAAACCTCCACAAAAAAGGTCGAGTTTTTTTTTATTGAAGTGTCAATGAACAGTTTACTGACGAACCCACTGCAACTTGCGATTATCTATAGACGTTTTTACTGAATATTTGCCCATTCAGGTCAGAACACTTCAAACTCACCACCTCCATTTTATTTCAGCATTCAACTCGTTATAAAACGTTCGAGTGGTACTTTACAACTCGAATTTTCCCCGTACTGTCACGAATTTTGTCCTTACTATAGTGATTTTTACGTGCCTCATCGTTTAGGGCAAGAAATTGGGGGGAAAGGAGATTCTTTCAAAAAGGAGGTGAGCAAAAATTACGAATGTGGTCGAATCCGATGAATTGAAATTCTGTTTACAAAAGTTTTGAAAATTTTGAAATATCCATTTTTAAATTTTTTCGAATTATATGATGACTCAGGAGAACTCAAAGGATTTTTGAGGGTCAGTACCCATGTTTATCCAGATGACGCGATGCCTGATCAGAGTAGGTAAGGAAGATGATGGAGGGAATGTGCGCCGTTTATAGAAAGCGTGGAGTTGATGAGGGCGTGTAGCGCTCGCTCAGCCAGACAAATACCATCATCTAAAAGGAATCAAACAAGAAATTTGTCTTTTTTTTAACCTTCAAAATTAATATTTAATTGAATTCAGCTCGAGGAGTACTACGAACCAGTCACAAAGGATCAGGATGTAGTTTCGTTGGTGATGGATGGCAGTTGTTACTATGATGTTGAGCCGGAGGTACGGTGGAATTTTATTTCATTTTATTTCACTTTTTAAAATTTTATTTCCTAATCTTTATCTGGAGAATATTACCAAATCTGTTGAGCTCTATTTTTGCTGGTTTTTGCTGTATGGCATATCTATCGGTGTTTATATGTGAATAAATAAATAAACAAATAAATAAATAAATATCACAGGAAGACGAATGGATTCGAATCCATATGGAACGAGGTGATCTGATCGTCATTCCGAAAGGTGTTTCGCACAGGTTCACTGTAACTCCACAGGTTTGTGCGAGGAAATTTTTTTGCGAACGAGAACGAATTTCTCCACAAATAATAATTGTTTCTGAAGTGATTTTTTTTCTTCTACTCGTTTTAGAATTTTGTCCAAATGCAACGTTTCTTCCCCAAGAAGCCAGACGATGTACAAGGTTGAACGCCCGGATTTGATCGCTTCAAAAAATAATCACTTACCGGCTTGTTTTTGCATGGATATTTTAGGGTTTTGTTTACATTTTCCTGATTGTACATACATACACCCATACATGCATACTAATGAACGTCCTCTATACTATTTCGTGTTAATGGCAACTAGTAATCATTGCTGATGATTCACTGTTTACTGAATTTTTGTAGATATTCGCTTTTTTTTTTGTAAAACGATAAACTAGTTCTCTGCTTACAATCGCTGTAAAATCCATTAAAATGTGGAAAGAAAAAATCCAAGCTCTGATTGGTTACCTTCAGTTATCCGGAAAAAATTGTTGTTCATATATTCTTGTATTCATTTATTTCACATAAGAACATATAAGAATCCCTTACTCGTATCCTAAATACCGTATACTTACTATGTGGACTGTAACTACAATCTGTCTATTGGGAAAAAAAAACACCTGTTCACAAGTTGCACGAAAATCTAACAACCACCACATGAACTTTGAATTCAATGCACGTCTTTAACGTGTAGCTATATTTTTCTTCCTGAAAAAAAATCTTCTCCAGAAGACTCCCACGAGTTTTCGCAGATCCACTTGGAATTTTATATATGTTATGATCTAGTAAGAGACTGTGCGGCCCACTTTACTCATCTGAGGAGCAGCATTATACTTTCCAGAAAAAAAAAATTTGGTGCCCAGGAACTTATTGGAGATTAGAAGTGATAAGTGAATGCGTGTAAACTGTGCAAAGCAGAACCTCCAAGTATCAAATTAGATGGAAGTTGAATTTTATCTAATTTTTTTTTCAAAATAGACTTAAATTTTGATTTTTTTTTCGCCCTTTCTGAGCGAACCATCCACAACATTTACTACTTATAGCGGATATGAGTTTCGGTATCGGTACATACCTTAGTGAGGACAAAACTACCTGATACCTTGGGCAAAGTCGTAGACGGCCACACCGGAAGCAGCGCCGTGGAACCAGCGACAGCTATCGTGGTGGGACCACTCGTAGCTCCACTCAGAATGCACAGACGAGTTCAACTAGCAGGGGTCCCGCTTCGATTGCAACCGTTAACTTCAACGTACCAATTCAACGCCCAACCGCTTATGTAACTGCAGAGCCACTTCGAGTGCAGCCGCTTACGGAACTTTTACGGAACTGCAGTAGGTCTCAGATCGTTTTGACTCGGCTATAATTTTTATTGTGGTTGATCGGTATTTTTGCATTGGAACAACTTTTTAGTCACATTGCTTAATATTGCCAAAAATAGGTTGTCAGGTCAATGGAAATTAAAGATAGTTTCCGTTTATACTTCAGTGAGCTATAAATATGACGACAACAAGGGGAGCATTGACGCTTGGGCTCGCTCAAGAACGCCTTTTGACTTTTGCAAATAAAAAATCATTGGATCAATACAAAACAATAGATAAATAAATAACAATAAATGGATCTAAGATAAATTAAATTAATTAAAGAAACCTGATAGGTATAAATCTAATCTCATACACGCGCGAGTTACTTTATCAAAAAGATTCATTTTAAAGAGTTAAGTGAACCCATTGCCAGTTCTTCACGTCGCTTCGGGAAAAAATCATCAAAAATTAACTTGTGAGTTATCGTCGATGGACTTGAAGAAGAGAAGAGAAACTACTAGAGAAATAAAGAAGCGAACCGTTTATAATAAATTACACCCTCGCCATTACGTAAAAGTGAGGCTAGTCTATAATAACTGGCTATAGTTAGAGTTTTTCAGGAGAATAAATACACCCTCGTGTAGGTTATGTACGATTAGTGCAGGTTTAGTACGAAGCACTTTCGTATTTATAGGGACTTACTCGTATTAGGGATTGGTGTAGAGGCCGATTTTCATACGTAAAAAAAAGCTGTACTTTTGCCTATATGTGGCCCAGGTCTAACACTTTTCTGTACAACTGTCTGCTTCGCATCGGAATATTAAAATATTTGATTTTATTTTATCTTTTATTGTCCTCATTGAATAACTAAGCTACAAGCATTCATTTATTATTGATTGGTTTACTTTTGCGTAATGCAAGGTTTCAATTTACTACAAGCCGTCTGCTTCTTTATTTTTTTTTCGCAGTTTCTCTTCTCTTCTTCAGTCCATCAACGATAGTTCGTAATTTAAAATGTGATTTTTTCCTCCGAATCGACGGATAGGGCTATATATAGTAGTGTCAAAACGACATGAAGCACGTACGCAATTGCGTACGCGGCTTCTCTCAAGGCGATGCGGTGGAGCATAGCGGTTAGGGGGTGTGGTGAAGTCCGTGCTGGCACCACCCATCGCTGCAGTTGGTCCCAACTCGATCCCAACTGCTGCCTCCGCCGCAACGTTTCGGGCGCGTGCGCAAATGCACCGCAGCTACATTCGTGATTCATGTCGCTTTGGCCCGACTATAGTCACAGCCAAATTTTCATTTTCTGCTCCGCTCACCACATTGTGACCGTCTGTAGCTTAGCCTTATGGCTGCCGCAGTGAAGCGGAAGGTATGGTCAGGTCAAGAGACCTGAACTCACATCCAGTGTATCTGTTCTTGTGAGTATAAATCGAAAACGTAAAGTACAAATGGAAATGACACCATCAGCGACTTCTTTTCCCAATGGTGGAATTCTATTCTATTTGATTGGTTTGCTGACCTAAATCCAGCGCAACATCACTTCACTACGGGACCTAGCCGTTCGTTGAAGAAAAAACCTCCAGGTTAAGACGAGTGGAAACGTACCTTTGCGTTTATCAGCGGACAAATTTTTATTGATTGACAATGTATTCCAATAAGAGAGATTTTTTTTGCGGATAAGCTCATTTGTTCAAATGGCCGATTTTATTGGACTCGGACTTTGAAGACTAGCGGATTTCTTGAACGGCTGCACTCGAAGCGGCGCCGTGGAGCTAGCGGTTGCGATCGAGGTGGCGCGATCATCTCTGCAGTCCCAGTGAAGAGCCCACGTTGGTCCTTCGACGATCGCAACCGCTGGCTCCAACGAGCCGCCCACCCACGCAACTGCGTTCGCTTTGACGGGACTATAGTACGCTATCTTCTTCTTGCGTATTTTTGACTGTACCTTTTTAGGGAGAAGATGGATCTTATTAGGGAAAAGTGTAGTTTGAGGGGGGAGGATTCAGTGGCGCCCTTATTTCTGGACGCTCTATGTTACTTTTTTCTCTTAGTAACTTTAGCTTACGTGTCGTAGATCCTCTAACACCTAACGTTTAGATCATATGGCCCCGACTGATTTAATTTGTTACTTTCAGAACTCAGAGCGCCATTGAGTGCGACCTCCACAACTACATTTTACCCCATTTTACTACTTTGATCCATCTTTATGACTAGCGGCGGTTTACCACAGGAAGGGAAGGAAAAAAGAGTGTGTGTTGAAGGAAATGCTAGGAAAATCTTTGAGGAAATGACATATCTATTGATATCCTGGTGAAAGAAGCTTAGAACAAAGCTGAGATAGATGATAGCTGACCATGTCGTCGACTTTGAAAAGGGATTTCTTCCGGCTTCAAGAAGGCAGGTTCTCTTTGCACTTGGATACATCATCTTCTTATCACTGCAATATCCTTCCTAAATGCGAAACACTTTCATAAATCGACGGAGATCACTGCCTTCATCCAAGAATTCCCCGTAGATCAAATCCGTTACTGTTTTCGGACGTCTAAATGAGCGACTTGTCGTGCCTACACACACTGCATTGGAGTGAACGGCTCGCCTATCGTTTTCAGTCACGACACCTTCGGTTTTTTTTTCGACGCCTTCTTCGCTTTCGTTACTTTTGCAGTTTTTCGATTATCAGCAGATGTATTTTTGTTGTTTAGGAGTGATGAGTGGAAAAGACAAGTACTCTTCACTCCCTCAAGATGGCAATCCGGTGCAGTTCAACGCATGTAGCGATGATCCTGTCCTTCCCGACGATGTGGATCGTGAACAAGCTTCTAGGTGTTCTCTTGTAGTTGTTCCTATATTTTGAACGTATAATGTTTCAAGTACCATCATGGAAGGAAACGTCGTAGTTTTGCAGGAGTTTATTTTGGACAAGTATTTGAGTTTATTGCATATTTATTTGTAGGTCGTCCTTGGAAAATTGCGATGTTCCGAGCGAAAATTCATATCTTCCTGACAGTGGTCCAGCTTCTCTTGTTGCTCCGGAGAACCCTTATTATGAAAAATTAATTGGTTAGCATTCTCCATTCTCTTTTATTTCTATTAATTCTTCATCTATTCATTCGTGCTAGTATTCTACTCATTAAGGAATTGATGCAGAACCTGCCGCTTATCCAGAGGATCTAATCATGATTGGAAGTAGTGTCGACGTGCATGATGTAAGCTTACTGCATTGTCGCTTTCAGAGTTTTTTTTCTATTGTTTTCTTTTCGACGGTTCATACCCTCTAATGTTGTATCTACAATTTAATTACATAAAAGAAGACGAATATGGCGTAATATTTGAACATCATGCATAGTACCATAAAACTCGCAAATATCCTAACTTAAATAGAAAGATACAGCTTTAGTTATCTCGTTGATTTGAAGACCACACTTCGTTAGATTCTTAGGGCACCCTCAACTTTGAGGTATATCTGTCTTTACGTTTTGAAGGTTTCTTAAACGTTCATTTCATTTGTTAATGTTCGGAAATTCTCACTAATTTCTTTTATTAGTTTGTCGCTCCTCAATAAAGCTCTCTATAAACTCAGATGTTTACAAAACGGTTGGGTTTTCATTCATTTTTCATTTTTTGCATTGACGTTTAAAAAAAATCACATAAACTACGAGTTTGTCAGCCCAAGCTCTGGAAAACAAAGTGAATTCTTCTAGATTATGCTATATTTCAGATTTCCATGCTATATTTTTAAACGTTAATTGTTGCAGGATTCGAAGCCTTCTCTTTTGCTGTCTGAGGAGCCTACAATCAGTGAAACGTGTAACGACGTCTCTGCTGATTTAAATTCAAAAGGTTCCTCATCGCAACCAGAAAAAACTATTATGGTATGGTTTGTATGGTATTTGTTTCAATTCCATGTCATCTGATGTGACAGTTTTAAAGGTGATGCCTGAGGACATAGAAGCCGCTGGATTAAGCATGCAAAATTTGAACGATTTAACTGAAGCGCAGTTCAACACGTTAGTTGAGATTGCTGAACGTCGGGAACGGAATGCTGGACCGACATTGGCGGCTCACAATCAGTATGGTATTGTTTACGTCTCCTCCATTCGCATATCTTCTTATTTCACAGTCAACCGTATACAATATTTTTAGGTGATCAAATGCCCAACAATTCCGCCAGCACCGATTCACTCACCATGATAATTGCTGACGATGGAAGTCTGAAGGTTACGGATGCATGTGGTCAGATGCTGGTGGTTCGTTGCAAAATTTTCCGTATTTTTTTTCTAGACTGTGCTTGGATATCTGCTTAGGGTAAAATGTAGTTAGAAGGCCCACTCAGTCGCGCCTTTTATTTCTGGAAGTTAAAGGCATCACCCCACGAATCTGGCGTGGTATGGATTTCCGTTGGAGTATGCCTATATGGGGTCGTAGATTATGAATTCAGGTGTGGTTCCGCTCATCTCTCTCATTCTCTCTCTCTCTCCTTTTCTCTCTCTCTCTGCATCACTGTAAACAGGCGGGTTTGGAATGTGGTTCCTTACGACGTCCTGCAACACGCCACCCTTGCCACTGCGATTCGTCGAATGAAATGAATTGCCATTAGGGCGTCCGAATCATAGGTGCGATAGGGAGGAGCCGGACCCTCCTCAGGTGAAGGGAGTCTAACTCATGGGGTGCAACTCAAGTTATGAGGATCCCTTCGCTAACCGTCCAGAAGTGAAGGGGTCGGAGCACCGGCTCCGACTATCGCATCTATGGTCCGAATCGATTTCCGTCGTAAGAAACCGCATTCCGAAGTAGTCTGTTTACAGAAATGCGGGGAGAGATGAGCAGAACCACCTCTGTATTCAGAATCTCGATATAGGTATACTCCAACGAAAATCCATAAGACGCCAGATTCGTGGGGTGATGCCTCTAATAGCTAAGTCAGGGGCCCTAAGACCTAAGCATTAGTCGTAGAGAATCTATGACATAAAAGCTAAATTTACTAAGAGAAAAAAGGGACCTTGAGCCTCCAGAAATAAAAGCGCGACTGAGTGGCTCCCATCCAACTACATTTTCCTCTCTGCTTAGGTTTTAAACTGCTATTTCCGTTTTTTTTGTATAAACTTACCCACTAAAATTTTTCCAGTTTGACCGCACTCAATTGGCTGCCTTACGAATCGACGTGAACAACCTCACAGATGAAAGCATCCAGCAAATTGTGCAGCTGGCCATGCCTGCTATCTGTGTGTGAGTTTTTCCTTTGGATTATGCTGCTGTTTGATGTCTTCGTGGAACAACATACGCAGATGTTACCAGTTTAGAACTGGTTTTTCATGTTTTTGTTCTTTTGGGATATGTTGTGAAGTTTGAACTATTGATTGTCTATTACAATTCCTTTTTTCTTTTTTTTTAAATTTCGGGTGCATTCAATTCTTTTACAACAGGTTTTGTTCGTGTTTAAATATTCTATGATCGTCGCAGCTTGTTTTAACTTGACTTAGTAGTAATGCAAAGTGGATTTTTAGCACTTGAACCGAAGCAGTTAAGACCTCATCCGCCACTTTAGGAAAAAAGGTGGTACAGAAAATATTTTCACAAATAATATGTATCAAAGGCATTCAATTCATAGGTGCGATAGTGAGAAGACGGTGAAGGGGGTTTGTTGGGGTGCAGAGCAGGCCTTTCAATAGTCTCCAGAAGGAAGGAGCTCAAAAAAGGGGGGGCGACTATCCTATCTGTGATTCAATTTTTTTCGTTCTTTGACCGCAAAGGGAGATGACTGTTTATTGGTGTAATCCTTTCTGTATTTCGCATTGCATGGCTTTATTCTTCGTTTCATCATATGTTTAAAATTAGAAACCTCATTTTCGATCGCAATGTTGCAGATACAGTAAGGGAAAGCTTTCAAGGCAAACATTAACTCAGAGAACATAGCAATCTGCGGTTATCTGCTGTAAATCTGTTTTCGTGTGTAAAACTAATGTTCAATGTTCCTCTTTAAAGTAGCGTAACAATTCAGCTTGCGCAGAAGATTCTATTGAGCGGGTAAGAGTTTAATATTTTTGAATGGCAACTATCTTTCATGCTGCGGATGTAACATCGTGGCAAGAGTGTTCTTGAAATCGTTTTTAAAACCAAACAACAATTCACTCTCTGTAATTTCCATACTGTGAGATTTTTTTCAGTCTTTTCTTTTTCAGTAGCAGTAAATCTATAGAAATGCCCAAGCCTGACTCCCAACATCCTCTGCGTTCCGGATCTAGGGTTTGTTATCATTGTTTACGAACATTCATTTTTCACAGATTTTTCTAAGAGAGCCAAGTTAAGTGTGTCAAAATGAGTTGACTTGAGCAACTGGATAGGCAGTTGCATTCAAAATGGTTTGACAATCCCCTCTTCTAGCTCCACAACCCGATTGGAGCTAACGAGAATCCGATAGCGAGTGCAACTGCTTAAACAATTCCAATGAACTCAAGTCAGGTTGTTTTGACCTGACTCGTGAACTTTGTTAGGGTTTCTAAGTGGTTCTTTGCTCTCAAGAGAAGAACATGTGTCCATTGACTTTGAAAGATAAAATTTCCTTACCTTCATTCTTCTTCGTATTGACTACTAGTTTCAGAATCTTGGTAACAATTCGGAAGTTGCTGCTTTCAAATCCAGTGATACTGTTCCACGGGTTCTTGACGAACAGGTGGAGGGACGAGTTTCGGATCAAGCTGCCCCACGAAATGCATCAATTCGTTATGTGAAAAATGGGAGATGGAAGGTACGCAACCAATTTCTGTTGATAAAAGAGACGGGTGTAGTGTAGCGGCTAGAGGTTTTGCATTCTGCACGATCGATCGGAGGTTCGAATCCGCCCTAGTGCTCACCAAATCTTTCATCCCTGCGGGGTCGATAAATTGGTACCAGACTTATCTGGGGAGATAAAAACACTGATTTGATCATCGGCTGGTCCGGAAAGTCATTGTATAGGCCAATTACACGTTCGTGAACCTCAAACGATTCTGGATTGAAGTCCGTCCCAAGCGGATTGATTAACACCAGACACTTTATCCTTTTATTAATCATAGTTGTGGTTTTGTTCCACAATCATATGGAAATTCTTACTCAGTATTAAATTATAGCATATATCGTCGCTAACTTTATAGGAATGAACCTACGTGTTGTAACCAATTCTGTTATTTTGTCAGACATACTAGTGAACACTCAAGTGGTTAGATTTTGCTGCGAACAAATATGTGGATCATGCTCATCATGATCGTTTGCGAAAAAATATGTAGATCATCGAAAGCATTGCTTTTTGAACCTTCATGGAATAAGATTAACGAAGGTTTAAGGGGGCAATTTTTTTTTTCATTGCAAGAGATAAAGCCAAAGAAAAACTTTCGTTTCAAATTGTGATACGCTTTGAATTATTGTGAAAACTACAGTGTGTTTGGAGCTCATTGTTAATGATTTTAAATTTTTTTTCCAAACACACTTTTAAAAATAAGCGCAAATGCTTAAATTCACTAATCAGCAGCTTTAGCAGATTGACTGCTCAATTTTAATTTTGTACTGCCGTCGGAATGTAATAATGATGGCTTAGACATTAGAATTCATACAATTATTTAAAAAAAAAACAAATTCTTCGGATTCCGAGAAATGGACAAAGATTTTCGTTTGATGTGAGAATTTAAAGTGATTGCCTACAAAAACGTTGGAGTCTATGCAAATTCTTGGACATGAACTTTCAAAACTCTTTCAAAAAAGAACAGCGAGCTTGTTTGAGGAATTATTTTCTAATTTTTGTTTCTCTTGCGCTAGATCTTTTCAAAATGTGAGGGTTTAAATATTTCTATTCCTTACATGTGACACTATGCGTGACTTTTTTTCGACAGTTCTTCCTTTGATATAAGAACGTCCAGAGGTGAACCAAATTTCCCATTTCTCCGATCTCAGAATTCGAACCAGACTTACGCATTAGGATGAGAACTCTGACTTGGTACACAAGGGTCACATAGGCAGCACAACCTTTCGTAAACATCTGCGAGTTTATAATCTTACGCTCAGGCGTATTCTAAAGGGTTTGGTCATACCCAATCCTTCTATCTTTTGTCTTTTAATTAGCCCCATCATAGAGTACTGAACCAATTCTCAACATTTGAGTTTTATCTTGAAATTGTTTCTTAGATCATTACAGATGTAGGGGCTTGCATCTACTAGTTCGAATACATGAAATCACACTAGGATTTTGTAAAAGTAAGAGTAAACGAATGGTTAGTTCAAGCGTATGCTCTAAAGATCTTATTCTCTTATTTTCCTTTTTCCTACGCCTTCCCGTTCTTTCGTTTTTCGAGCGTTTTTTTTCCTGGTTCAGGCCACCGGATATGCATTCAGCTCGATAGTCACTCTTTAAAAGTGGTTTCACGGTAATTCCTCATGGTAGCCGATCTGTTCTTGAGAATTTCACTAGAAAAATTCGATTAGAGAGAAATTAGAAAATGACCAAATATTTGCTTGTTGCATTACATGGATTTAGTCCAATTACTCACTGGATTTTAGCTTATTCACGTTTATGAGAAAGCTCTGCTCTTTTTAAATCGCTTTTTTGTTTTCTGTTAGTTCGTAGCCCTTCATAATGGCATCATAGGTTCAATATGAAGACGGTCGCTTTGAATGGGTCGGTGAAGGCAATTCTAATGTATGCGAAGTGAAGCCTGTCCAGCATTCTGATCACTCAGGGTAATGGTTTATAGGTGTCTGGTGTGGCGGCTCAATTAGTCGTTTTTACAGTTATCACGTTGGAAACACTTCTTGCCAAACTGATTCATCTGTTCTGATGAGTTCACCACGTCTAAAACGAACGTGTTCGACTGACTCACCTTTCGACGGCGGGCCAGCACCGTTGAAACGGCGTGGTATTGCTCAGGCTCCGAACTTTTGTTGTCCAGTATGCGATCGGAAGGTGACCAAAGTTCTTCACTTCAATTATTTAGTGTATTTTAAACGTGGAGCAGTCATTCAGGTATACCAAAAGGAACCGTCATATATTGTTATACGATTACCTGCATGTGATGATTGTACTAAAGGAAAGATGATCGTGCTTGATGAGCGAACAAAAAGGCTAAGCCTACCCACTGTTCAAAAATAGATACATTTTGTTTCCTGCTATGGTGTTATGCAGACCATTTGAATCGAATGAATATATGGGAAAGGTGGAACTCATTAACTTTTTCTTGAGATAACAGTTATTTTTGCTTCAAATTGTAATTAGTGGCCAAATACTTCAAAGGAGTCTTCCTTTTTTGGGTAATATTTTGTGATTTAATAAATGTGTTGATATAGTATTGCTGTTTTTTGAAGGGTGTTTTGTCTCCGTCCACAATTGATCTATTTGAATCTTTTCAACGTGTCTGTTGAAGAAGAAACGTGTTTATTGCTCCGTTTTTTTTACGTTCCAGCTATTTTGGGAATTATAGCAGGATAACGATTCTCGTATTGTGATTGAATTATTGCACATCGTTTATGTTTTTGTGCACACACGATATTCGGTAAGGGCTTTGATGTGTTCAAAGAAGGGATATTGAAATCACACTGGAATCTGTTCCCAGTTGTTGAGAAGTACGATGGGGTTTTGCTGTTTGCAGTAGAGAGTCAACCCTCTACGAGCTCTGATTTTAATCTAGTTATTTATTTAAAAAAAGTAGCTTGATCATCTTTCCTAAGAGGCACTCACATTCATTAAATTTTGAGAAGTACGATGGGGTTTTAAAGACCTGAGGACTGGTGCGATTGCGGACATGCTTGCATTCGAAGTTAGACTCCCGCTGCTTCCAATCAGATCGTAAAATAGCTCTCATCTAAAGTGAAAAATGCTGTAAAATTATCGGTTAACAACTAATAATTCATAATTTGGGGAAAACTATTGATGGGACAACGAATCGAATAACACTAAGATTTCTCGTGGTAACTTTGTTTTTTTTTCGATCTTGCGATCGAACGGGCTTGTATTCCTACGCAGAGTTCCGTGCTTACTCACGCTCTTACGTTTCGCGGGCTTTTTTGTATGACCTCTAGTGTTGCGAGATTTGAACTTAAGAACTGGACGCAAGGCTGTTTAGATCATTTTACGGTCGTGAGCTTACAACAATATATTTTCGAATATCTTTCAAAAGGTACCTATAAGTCTGCATTCTTTTCTAATTTTTAGGTTCTCCTTTCTGCTTTTGGGCTACAGATATATATATATATATATATATATTTTTATATATATATATATATATATATATATATATATATATATATATACTAACAGCTACAGTTACATTTTCTCATGCATTGTAATTGTTTCTTTTCTGACATATCTATAAAAATTCTGAGTTCCATTTTCATGCAAGATTATAGGGAATAGGAGGACTTTCACATAAACAGGAATTCCGTTAAAAAGTAAGAATGTAACTCGGTAATTGATAATCTATCTCTCCCTGCAATTAATTTAAATAATAGTCACGGATGGGTTTTGTAACGATTGCACTTGTTTGCCGATATTTGTCCTCATCGAACAAAGGTTATAATGTGTAAAAGGTTTCCATGATTGAGAGAATGCTTTTATGCGTTGCTTATGCTGCAGAGAATCAGAGAGATTTTCTCGTCGTCCACATTGGTTGGTCCATCGTATTTACTTTTCGCCGTCCTTTCTTTGCTCATAGCAGTGCAGCGCTTTATGCGTCCGAAACGACTTTCATGTTTCTTTGAACGACATAAATCGTCGTCTGAAACACGTGCACTTCTAGTTTTTCTTTTCTTTTACTGTTTTACTGCTTCGTCGATTGTGGTTTCTTGGCATTACATCATTTTCCAGTGTTCTCTGTTTCTGCTATGGCTCTCCGAATGTTGTTGAGTTTTGTGTCTGTTTGGCGCACTGTTTTTCTCGGCATTCCGGAGCCAAAGTATCTAATGAGTGTTAGGATTGTCACTTTGCATAGATAGCTGAGATATGTTTCTATCGATTGATTCCGTGGAACATGATAGGACATGGCCTGAACGTCGCCAAAATACTCCGGTGATGATAGATTTACTATTATTATTTGACGATGAAAAGACATGGGACCTATCGAGAAGAATTAGTTCGATCAAAATAGATAATAAATAAACAACTGTATATGTATTTGTGCTATTATTGTATTTTTCTTAT
This sequence comes from Necator americanus, assembly GCF_031761385.1. Lineage (NCBI taxonomy): Eukaryota > Metazoa > Nematoda > Chromadorea > Rhabditida > Ancylostomatidae > Necator > Necator americanus. Next base: position 32,765,334 of record NC_087372.1, read on the forward strand.
TAATGCTAAATTTTCACAGCCCACATTTTTCATAACATTTATCTGTCATATGTCTCTCACGGAAACCTTTAAGTGAAAAGACTGGAGTCCTTTCCCTATTGACCTTATTTGTGAGTTCTGTTTCTTTTTCTTAGTATCCCGGAGTCAGATGAAGAGACCTCCACTTGCATCCTCGAATCTTTTTCTCCGTATACGTAACGAAGTGAAACACGTGTAAGAGAAAGTCGGATTCTGTCGGAACTCCTGGTTTTCAGTGTAACGTTACATGAAAAACTCGTAATCTCACATTGCAATAGTTCCGATCGCGACGATTACGCGTCTTTCCACGAGGGTTTCATTTCTGCAGCGATACGGCAACGGTGAGGGCAAAAGATTTTGCAGGGATCAAATATCATTTTTGGGCATTATTGAAACTTTAGTAAGCTGTTTTTTTGGGGGCGTAAGCGGCTAGTGATTCAAAGTGAGTGGGACTAGTTTTGCACGCATTCGTTCGAGTCAGATATTATCTACTATTCATTCCGGATTTGCTAGCGAAGTGTTATTTTTACAGTTTTTCTTCTCGCAGAACGTTGATGCTTTCTCAACTTCTTCTCTGCTTCTCATTCCCCTAGTTTATTAGTGTACATTAAAAAGGGAAAGCTTCGAAGAACAGAGAAACACATTTGAGATAACTCCTTGCTTTTTTCTGAGTTGTTTTTGTTGTAGTTATTCTTCCGCATCACCAAACGAATGTTCTTCGAACCATGCGGTGTCCTAGATCGACAATAGATGTGTCGAAGCGTACAATGGCGCCTTTATCACTCCTTCAAGCTTTTTCTAAATCGTAATGTATACATGAATAGTCTGAGGAGTCGACATAGCGCAGAAGAAATAACTCTATAGTAACGTAGACAGAGTTGCTCTTCTATTTTTCTCACCTTCTTTTTCTCGATTTCTTTGTCTTTCAGATACTTTTAAACGATTTTCAACTTCTTTTAAATGATTCATTAAAATCCTAGAGAAAATATGCGTTGGGGTATTTTTCTATACTCGTATTGACTACCTGTTATTCTCCGTGAACAGCATAACCTTGTAGTTAGAAAAAGTTTACAATTATGATAGTTTTCCCTTTTGTTTGTTTTAAAGTAGAAGGCTTTACCCTTTTTTGAACTTAAGAAGTTATTTGTTATCTTTTGAACTTTTTGCTCATTTTGTCACAGCTGGAGTATTGCAGGAACGTGAATTGAATTTCTATACAAGCAGCAATACTTTAGTGTGAATGTTGTAAAGATTTACAATTGCATGTGATGGTTAGTCCTCTTTGCAGTACCGAATGTCTGTATAGTTGGTGTGGATGGTTTTGCTTTACAAATTGTTTCCAGATGTAATGCGGTGAGGATGAAATGGCTTTTTTGCGCATTTTGAAGGACTAAGTTCCTTTCTGCACTCCCTGCTGAATTAATGAGGTACTTTGGTGTATTCCTAACGAGCTATCCGATAGCGGAAGTCAGCAATAGGTTTTTTTTTTCTCAGTGTTTCATTGCCTTCCATAATTCTTCCTGTAGTTTTCTTCTTTCTGCATTTTGGCTATCAATCCTTTATAGAATTCGAAAGACTGGTTCTTATATATTGATTTTGTTGTGAACCTGATTTTGTTCGAGAACACAATCAGACTCACATTGTGTAGTTGTTTGACTGTAAAGGATTAGCGCCATCTAAACCTTGTGTAACCCTCGTATATATGGAAATTTGACGCGACGCAGTCAGTATTCGCATATTCCGTGGAAATTGACATCGATGTTGCTGGTCCAGTGAGTCCTAATTCTCTTGGGAAAATTGAGAGCCAATTACATCAGGTCAGAGACACGATTTCCTTTTGTCGTGGTCGCAAAACATCGCATGGTTTGACAACATAGTGTTCACGCGGTTCTTTTTTTTGTGTGTGTTTACACTTTAAGTAAATTTATAACATGTTAAATTCTTCGCAGTCCGAGGTGAATTTACTAGCATAATTGTTAGTTAAAAAAAAAGTCCTTAAAATTTTTGCTTTGTAAATATTGCGAAAATCACCCATTTGATTTTAGAACTATGATTTCATAGAACTATGATTTCAAAAGCCACGAGGATGACCTAAAATCGTTTAGTGGGATAGGAACGTCCCATATTCCTAAGCGTAACTACGTTCTTACATTTTCACGTCTCATTATCTTATTTCCTTTATGCGCGACAGTGTTTTTTTTTCATTTGACTGGTGTATTTATTTGCTTCGTGCGTACACTTGCCTACATTCTATCGTCACTGCGATATAGGTTTATTATTTCATGTAGCTGGTCGTTCAGTAATCGTATTAACGATTATGACGTTATTTCTCCTCGGGGTGCACCGCTTCTCTCGTTTCTCGTGCAGTAAAATAGCCGCCGACTACAGGAAGACTCATTGAACGGGAAATCCTTTCAGTGCGTTTCCGTCACGTCTCACAATAGTGGGCGGGGCTAACAAACAAAATGCGCATTTACACTCAACGATTTCCTGTTCGGGAGAAAGGCTTACTCTCAGGTCCTACTGTTTTTGGAGCCGCACAGCCAGTAACAAGGTCACTCAGTTTATCAAACCGACATGCCATCTGTAACATGACGAGTGCAACTTCTATTTTTTGCACTTAGGGTCTTGCTAGCGTCTTAACAAGACAAATTGACTTGTTTATTTCCAAAGTGGTGGTGTTCCGTCGACATGCCTTCCGGGGTGATATTCTTGTGTGCTGGCACGAAAATTCGCGGACGTTTTCAAAACCAGTTTTTCTCGTTTTCACTTGTAGTTTCCTTTTTTTTCGGAAATGTTCTCAGCAGGAGTTGCTATCTACCGGCGTTAATGTTAATTTTGCTGCTATGAAATTCTTTTCAATGATTTCAACGAAGTTGACACATAGTGCAACTCTTGCGAATAGTTTAGATGGTCAATAGATGATAGATGATCAATAGTGGTCAATTTATCCAAATCTTGTTCTGATCACTTTGCAAATTCCAAACAGTGCTCTACCATGAAATTATTAATCGACAATATATATATACATACATATATATACATATATATATACACATATATACATATATATATATATGAGGCCTATTATAAGATTTTGCCGTCATCTGCACCCAGCTTCAGCGCTTTTGTAAATGCGCACTCAGTAAGTATAATTGTTTTCTGGACGATGTGTTGAAATAGCATCTAAAGTCCTTATTGTTGTTTTTGTAAATAAATACCAGTGCTGCTCTTGTGTTTACTCCTGATATTAGCGCACATCGTATTTATTTCTCCCAATACTCGAAATAAGATTAGTGCTTGTTACTCCTCTATGTCTTAAATTCTTAGCTACTTCTAGATATTTTTCATTATTGAGCCCATCCTGCCCTCTATTATTAATACAAGACCGTAGCTTTGTGTTTTCTCCATTCTTCCTTCCTTTTCATTGGCCGATATCACAAGATTTCTGTCATTTTCTTTCAAAAGAATGCGTATTCTGTCGTTTAGGAAGGAAGCATTCGTACTGTTTTCCTTTTTACATATCTGTCAGCTTTCATGTGATTAGTGCTCCAATGTATTTTTCGTTCTGTTGGAGTGCTGTTGTTTTTTCTTGTTAGCGTGTGCAAGTTTGATTCTTTAAAAACATCAGATCTTCCGGAAATAAATCCAAGGTAAATATGTAGGTTTCTGAGACATGAATCCCCTGTTTGGTTGGTATTTTTCTAAGTGATTGCAGAAGGTGTCCTCATTGTGAAATTCTAACACTCTTGCTTTGTGGTAAAGATAACCCTGCCGCATGCTTTCATATCTTAGAGTGTTATCGGTGTAATAAATATAGTGTGTCGCCTGTTCAAAAAATTATGAGCTCTCTGCATCTTACGATCTCATAAAATTGAATTAGTTTTTTTTTTCTCGCGACTGTATGTCAGATTCTACGTGTTGTGGATTTTGTTCGTTTAATATTAGTTTCACTATTCGAAGTTATATGTGTACGAGGGTTTTCGAGAATGCCCTCTGACTATGGAAAATTGCTATTGTGACAGTTTTATTAACAGTCATGCATTGAGTGTCAGAAACACCGCTCCTTTTTCTGATTACTTATCTCCCGAGAATATACCATGACAGTGCTGTGTTTGTTAGAATCACGTGTAGATTCAGCTGTTTTCAGATGTTTAGTAGACGACATTTCTCTTAATTGGATAGGCAACAATGGACACTGGCGCTGTTTTCGAGAATTTTGTCACTGCGTCGACTTTTCGCTCCATACAAAATGCCTTTTATCAACTGTGCATAGTGGCTGATATTGATCCGTCTGATTCTGTAAATGTATACAAAAAGTAGGCTTTTTACTCGTTTCTCAGTAAGATTTTATTCTTGAATCTAGCGTTTAAACTTCTTCAATTTCTTTTGATGTTTCACGTAATTACGTCTCTCTTAGGCTTCGTTTATTGGATGACTGGAAAGCGCAAAAGCTGTTCAAGCTTCTTGATAAGAAATGGGAACTTGCTGAGTACAAGAAGCAGAAAGCCGGTGAACGATTGAACGTTTTCGTAATCGGAGCTGGTTCGTTCAAGTTTTTATATCACGTGCAATAGTTGCCCAATATGAGAGGTGCTTCGTTCAGGACCATGTGGTTTACGAGCCGCTATTGAATGTGCGCTGTTGGGATCTCGGGTTGTTCTCGTAGAACAGCGCGATCGATTTAGTCGTAATAATGTACTACATCTCTGGGAGTTTGTCATTCAAGATTTGAAATCATTAGGCGCCAAGATTTTCTATCCAAAATTTTGTACGGGCAGCATCGAACATATCAGTGAGTGGTGCATTGGGTTGGTAAAGTTGAGAATTTTCCATTGTTGAAAATTTTAGGTATCCGACAACTACAATGCATTCTCCTTAAAGTCGCACTCTGCTTTGGCGTTCAAATCCATGATTCAGTTTCATTTGTTCAGTTACTCTTCCCAAAAATGCAGGATAATCACGGTAGCAGTTTTTTTTTCTCCATAGGCTTCGATACACTTGGAGAATTTGTCTATTTCAGTTACTGGATTTCGTGCTTGCTTGGAGCCGAAAGGTCATATTCTCTCTGATTACGACATTGATGTTCTTATAGCAGCCGACGGGAAACGGAATACCGTACCAGGTGCGGATCTTTTGTTGATCTTTTGATCAGTTTATTTAAGTCAAACTAATCGGTTGCTATTCTTGTTCTTCATACATTCCCATTCTGCCAGGGTTTTATTTATTTAAGACGTAGATGCTGCGTAAGCGATGGGCAAAGCCCACCTGGGAAATGTGCTGCGATATTTAGCGACGCTTTTGCGGAAGCGGAACCCTAGAATTCGGAGGTAGGCGGAGCTGACTTTGGCAGGTGTTGAAGTGTATCGGTGGAGTCACGGTTTTCGTGGACACGTTTTAATGGCTGGTGCCCAAAACAGAACCTGTACTTTTCAAAACAGGCATATCACTATCCTTAAACTCTCATTTTGAGCTTTCTCAAAGTTGAAAGAGTGGAAGAAGAAAAAGGAACTGATACTTTGACCTCTGCGATGGTTTTAGATGAGGGTTTAGATGAGGGTAGGATAGCATGTGTGCCTCACACTTTCTTTGAAAAAATCTGAACGATGAGTTCTTCCTGCTCTACTTTTGCACCAGTCAATTGTTCTAATGATGTTTTGTGTATAAGCAGGTGAACTCTGTTGTTTTGACAGCCACCCGTACCTGGCGATTCACTCGGTTCAATTATTTGAGTTCACGACTTTCGTTTGTCGCGCAGAACTATTGTTGTTCCGCGCACGCGCGAGATTTTGCCAGTTGTTGTTGGAGATTCTATGAGAAAAACAAACAAAATTTTTGAAGAAGATTCTAACAGAACTGCGCCGCTTCAAATTTGTCCGAGAAATGAATTGATTGCTCAAAACATGCGATGATCATTGTATTTGCCGAAATTTAGGGAAGAAAAGTGTATGACACTTTTAACTAATTTTAATCCGTGGTTGACATAGTTTTTTTTTCCAAGACGATGTATAACCAGTAATATTTTTGACCTCTAATGTTTTGCTTCTGGTAGATTTTCGCTCCGTTTTCCAGAATTTATTTTATTTGTTTAATCGCTTGAAAATTGACAGCTGCACCTTGAATTATCTCTTAAAGGATATTAACATTGAATTTCTGGCCTAATATTTTATGCACTCATATGATTTTGCATTTTGACATAATTTGTGATAATACTCTTCGACACTTATATTGTCCGACGAACGCGTTCTACCGGCTGAATGACGCGACCAGGTCGTACGTTCACCCGGTTGAACTACCTTATTCTGTGATTTGTGCAAAAGATTTTTTGTGCACGAGAAATATTTTTGTTTTCATTAAATGTGCGGAAATAGTAATCTGCAAAAAGTTGAAAACTTCTTAGTGGATCAGTACCTCTGTTCCATTTTTCTGTTTACATAGTGTACAGTTAAGAAAATGACAAACATTCGACAGGGACGTGCAATTGAAAGGGCGAAATGAGGACATGAGTTTCTCGTTGGTGTAAATTTTGTAAGAGTGCGGAAAAGCAGTTTTCTGCAGGAATTGTCGCTGATAAGGACTGTTGCGTGGGCAAAATATTGCAACCGTTCAGGTTCTTTTCTTTTTTAATAGGCGACTAGGCTGGAATGTCATGTTTCGGCTTTGTCAGCTGTTTAGGAAAACTTATCGTTTGTGTAGGGTCGTAAATTAATGCGCCTAACGAGTGCCCCTTCCGGTAGGGTGACAAACAATGACGAAATGCTAACGTAGACGTTAGACGTTTTTGCAAAATTTTGGCTTGGATCCGAATTTCTATCTCGTTCAACTTGAACTAAAATTCATTATCTGGGTTCTAAACGCTATCCTTAATCCCTTAATTTGTTACTCACATATTTTTTCCTGGTATTCTTCTAAAGAAGTAGATTTAATTGAGTTAGAAAAACCACAATAACTCATAGAAGGGGAAGAATGATTACAAGGGGTAGGTGGTGGACGAGTAATGTAGTATATTGCTAGATTCAAATCTTTACATACAATGCTTTCAAAGTAGAAGTGGATGCGATCGAATACGAATATGAACGAGAAATCATGCAATCATCATGGGAGTACACGCTGCTTATGACAGACATTGGATAGATCTCATATTTTACTAGTTGGAAAAATTATTTTTTAAAGTATTTCTGATACTGCGATGCTAGGTACTTTTTACTGCATGACACTGATCCAGAACTAGAGCTTAAACATGATACTTCTACCAGAAAGTTACTTTTTTAATGGTTAATTTGGTTTGCTGAACACCTATAGTCATTGATGGGGACCTTTTCATCCCTATTCCGATGTTTTCAGCAGTAACTTTTTTTTCAAATAATCTCTGGGCAACCTCACTAGAATAATACTGTTGTTCAGGATTTCCTCGTGAAGAAATGCGGGGCAAGTTAGCAATAGGAATAACAGCTAATTTTATCAACAACAAGACACCGGCAGAGGAAAGAGTGCCTGAAATCAGGTAATTAAGAGGAAAATACAGATTTTCAATGTGGAGGCTGTGCTATGCTAACTTCCGCATGACGATTACTTTTAGAATATTTTTTTTTGGACAACAACATTCTTTTTCAGCGGAGTCGCATACATCTTTAATCAGTCGTTTTTCAAGGAGATGTATGCCAAAACCGGTGTCGATTTGGAAAATATTGTCTATTATAAGGCATGTTGCGTCATACGTTTCTTCTTGTATTTAGAAATTCCTCTCTGCTGCAGCTCAAATTACACTTTTTAGGATGATACGCACTATTTTGTGATGTGTGCGAAGAAACAAAGTCTTCTGGATATGGGAGTCATCCTTCAGGTGTGTAACACTTTTAAGTGCAGTAGTACTTCTTGAATTTTTATTGGTTGTTGGAGATCACTGACACTTTGCTGACAGCACATCTGTGATAGTTCAGTCCGATCCGTTATAGTGCAAAGATATTATCAGCGGAAATGCTGAACGTGCATCAAATCGGAATGAAATGTAGAGCACTGCAAGTGTAATGAGAACTCACTTCATATTCAAACGAATTCACAAATCAAGAGCGACAAAGAAGAGGAATGACAAAGAGACTTAACGTGAATCTTCAATAAAATAATGAAAGCCGTTAAAGCGTTGCTTCTTGTCCTTTGTAGTAGTCATTTAGATTTTTTTATTACTTATTTGTTGGGATCACTGAAGGATGAATTACTATTGTGAGCAGTATGTCAAACCGGTTTTGTTCCAATTAATCTTTTTTTTTGCAGCGTGTTATCTTGCTCTGTACAATTTTTTGCATCTCAAGGCTGTGCATCAGCAAAAAAAGCACGAAAAATTAGAAAAAAAAGAGAAATCTTTGAAGCATGAGTGGGTATTTTCAATTTTCGTGTAGAAAACCAATTCAGTAAAATCATTGCTCTCTTGATTACCGTACATCATATAAGTTGCCAACTCTTATATTAAATTTTATCTAAGTTGATTGATAGGTATGAACGTTTTTTTAAACAACAGGAGAATAGAACACAAAGAATAAGGAATAGCATAGGATTCCATCTCGCCTTTGCTCTTAGACGGAATAAGGAGGAAAAAAACTACAGCGAAGAAGATAGAACTAATAATTCACTCCCGAGGCTCGTCAGTGAGGAGGAGTGAATTGAAAAAAGAGTCAACGTCGAGACAGCTATTTATGACCAGATAAAGGATCAATACATGTGCATGTGGTAGGTACAGATCAAAAAGATCACTAAAACAGACTGGATACTAAAATATTAGAGAGTTTCTGTTGATATAGTATTTATTTTATATAGTTCAGGATATTCCTAATTGATATGTTCATTACTAATCAAGCACTTGAAAATACTCTTATAGAACGCGAATAATAATACTCTTGTCGTAATTTAAAGGCATCACCCCACGAATCTGCGGTGGTGCAGATTTCAGGTGGAGTATTCTTATAAGGGATAGTAGATTATGGAGAGAAGGGTGATTCCGTCCATTTCTTCTTAATTGCCGTAAAAAACGGCCCGGAAGATGCGGCGCCGCACAATGTTAGCGCGCTCCAGTCGAATTCCTTGTAGAAGAAAGTGCGCCAGAATGCCAGAGGCAGTATCTTCCGGGCCGTTTTTTACGGCAATTAGGAATAAATGGACGGACACTCTCCTCCCCATAATCTTCTATCCCGTATACGAATACTCCTGAAATCCGTACCACCTCAGATTCGAGGAGTGATGCCTTTAATGTAGTCAAATATTTGGGCATAGTGTTTAGCCTGTGTAGAGGTGTTTGTTTTCTTTGATCAAGGGGAATTTATGCTGATTTTTTCCAGTTAACACTGCAGGATCACCGACTTTCATCAACAATGAAAAACGCCAATACCCACTTTTTTCAGGATAACGAGGACGTTTCACAACTTCTATCCAGTCAAAATGTTGATCAGGAGGCATTGTGTCGATATGCACAGGCGGCTGCTGACTTTGCTACCAATGGTATAATTGCAATTTCTCTCGAATTGTTTGATTAAGAAGATTTGGTTATTTCCGTTGCCGTTCAAAAATAAATTTCTGTAAATGTTAACATTCGGGATCTTTTAGACTCGTTACACCTTTAATGTGTAATGATCAACGTCCTCTAAATACTTTAATAACTTTCACCTGTCTGTCCTTCAAAATGCTCAAAAATATGAGCTAGTATAAAGTGGTGGTCGTTCTTGTTTTGTGCCAGAATTTTTTTTCCTGTAGGATCAACTATCTTGTTTAAACCTTGAGATTCATCAGTGAATATTGAAGTGTGTTGAATCGAATGAATGAACCTCACGTTGAATGAGGTATCTAAGCACAGTCAACGCACGTTGAAAAAGAAAGTGCTATCTTTTTGATTATCTCTTTGGTGCACGCTTCTGATTCAGCAATACTTTAATACTCCATATTGCACGACGTTTTTTTTGTAATTTATTAGATTTTTAGGGAAGCTGCCTGCTTTGAATTTTGCGAAGAACCATCGAGGAGAGGAAGATATCGCAATGTTCGACTTTACAAGCCTGTACTCGTCGAAATGCTCCGTTCGATTGGTAGAAAGAATGAACAGATACCTCTTGATGGGTATCGTCGGAGATTCTTTACATGAGGTGCGTGGGATGTTTTGGGGTTCTTTTTTGGATATTTTATCTCCCTCTTTTTTCCTTCTATATGTGTCTGCTTATTCATAATGTCGATAAAATTGCATTTTTATTCATTCATTGCTCGTCCTTTCAGCCGTTTTGGCCGACGGGATCAGGTTGCGCTCGTGGCTTTTTGGGAGTTTTGGACACCGCATGGTTGGTCAGAGAGTACGGATTGAATCAGAGGGGTTTGCTTTTTGTTCATGATATAATTTCTTGCTTATTGGTTATTTTTATCCGAATTATTCTTCGCTGCTGCAGGTCCGCTGGAAATGATCGCCGAACGGGAAAGCATTTACCGTTTACTGGCTCAGGTTACTAAAGACAACATGAACAAGGCGATAAGTAAGGTATGAACTATCTAATTGTGCTGCTGAATTTTCTATCTGATTATTATGTATTAGGGTTGCTTTATCATGTCTTTTCTCAGTATACTATTGACCCACGAACGCGCTATGTATCATTGGAGACAACGTTGCAGCCAGAAGACGTGGTTCAGATTGTGAGCTCTGACAATCCAAGAATGGGTGAGTGCGGGTTTCTAGATAGTCATGCTTTTTTCTATATTTGAAATGTTATCAGATTGGTAGATAAGTCACCAGTGGATGTTGTCATTATCATATTTTATTTCGTTTTTATATGTTTTAGGGGTTTATTCCAATGAAAGTCTATTTTTCAAAAAACTCTTGTTGTCTTGTTCTGCGACATATGGGTTTTGTAAGAAGTCTTTCTCGTTTTTTCAAGACTATATTTAACTATTTGGTATTTACTTCGCGCTTGATTCTTGAAATTGGTAGGTGAATAAAAAATAGCGCAGAACCTGGATGGTAAGCTGAATTCGGTGCTCGAGTAGAGTAAAGGGTTTGTCTCTGTCCTTTTATTAGGGATTGGAGCCAATTTTTGAAACAACTACTAATTGAAATAGGTATTTAAGCATCTTGGTCGATGTTGTAGTGATAACCAGTAAACAGATATAAAACATATGAATACAAACTAGTTCAACATGGTAGTGTGCGTTTCTAATGGTTGTTGCCTAGTGAGGTGCATGTATAACAATGTTAAGCGGCTAAGCCTCAAGGTGCCTATTTCAACCTGTGTTTGTTCAAAAATTTACTCGACAGCCTAAAAAAGAACAGGATTGGAACATTACTCTATTCCACAACCGGATTCAGCCCAGCATCCAGATATTGCGCTGTTTAAGCGGTGCTTTTTTTTGCTTTAGGGCAATCATCCGATGACGTGTCTCTTCCGCGCTGCCTCTTTTTTTTGCGACAGTGTCTCACTCTTTCTTTTGTTGGATTGTGTTCACTAGGTTAATGTTGTTCATCAAATTAACAATGCAGTATTCACTTTTAGCAGAATTTTTAACCTCCAAATTAACGTTGTAGCTTTTACCGTATGCGTTTTCAACATATTTTATCTTTTTGTTCATTTCATTCTTTTTGAGCTCCGATTGGACAAGCACTGGTGCTGAATAATGCTTCTTCTGTTCATACAAATCCTGCTTTACGGAAGTATTCTTTATGGAAATTCTGTCATCATGCGCTTGCCCCATATAAGATAAAGCTGTTTGATCTTGATGGGTGGTAAGTTGTGATTTTTTCTGAAGGTCTTGTAGTTTGCATCCTTCTGGATTGATATCAAAATGTCGCATGTTAAGTTGGAGTGATGGAAGAGCTCTTGCTGGACTAGTGGCTAAGTTTCGACCTGGTGCATTGGATTATTTCAAAGTTATCAGCATGCAGGATGCAGAAGAAAGGTTGCAGGTTGGTTGTGCTATTAAAAGACGTTTTATACTGTTTGCAATCTTTTTCCTCTTCTCGGAAGCTGGTCTCAAATTTCGTTTTCTGATTGGAAGTTCATCTTTCGTTCTTTCAGGCTGCATTCAATGCTGTGAGAGAAGAAATGGGAATCTTGCAGCCTTGTGCTGTACATGGATGGGCTAATCTCAGGGAGAACGCAAAATACGACTATATTGAAAAGATCGTTCACTACATAAGGTTTGTTATGAGCGTATTTCGAATTCAATGCAATTCAACGAAAGGTTCTGGTGCGGTCATGAGAAGTTTGTGACCAAAACGACAGTTATGTAAAAATTCAGTTTTCTAATCAGTCTGTACGTGCAAAGGTATTGATGATACAACTCTGATTGCATCTTCTCAAGTAGTAAGAATTCATCATTTCTTGGTTTCTAGAACAGACAACAATCATCTAAAGAATGCTATGGTTACGCTGAGGTCTCATGCAGTCCAGAAACGAAAAAATCAGAAACCGGTAGGTTTTCTTTACATTTTTATCCAAAAATATAGTCGCGTCAAACGTTCCTGATGCTACATCCAGATGCGTAAGCGTCTGCGCTCGAAGCGACGCGGTGAAACGTGGCAGTTAGGATCGAGGGGACTATTGTTAGTGCCATTCATGGCTGCAGCTCACGATGGTCCCATCTTGATCTTAACTGCTAGCTCTACCGCGCCGTTCCGAGCACAACCGCTAACGCAGCTGCACTTTATGTCGTTTTGACCCGACTATACGACTAGAGATTAAACGCAATGCAAATGTGTGATATATTATAATAAACCTTGTGGTGATTCTTTTTCAATCCAGCTTTCCGTCCATACTGCAGGTCACTCATTAGGCTTCAGGCAGATCCGATGGTGATGCTTAGCGTAGACATTCTCTGCTTCATACTACTATATATGTGTTTTGGAATCTCTTTTAAAAATTTTCCTTTGTCACGTCCGTTCTTCACCTTTTTCTGCAGTAGAAATTTAGGCTCACATGAATATTGTAAGACCGTAGTACTTCCATTATCCGTTATACGTCTCTGCATTTGTTTTGTTTCAGGTGACATCATCCAATCCAAAAAAATCTGGACCAATTCAGAGATTGGCGGACAATTTAATTAGATGTTCATCGTTTGCTGCACCGAATACAATGACTGTTGAGAATGTGAGCTTACTCACGTATCTTTATTTGTTATTTTATTGGAAGACGTGGACAATCAACCTTCGGCTCCAGCGTCGGAGCTGAGCAGTTGAAATATGATCCAGCCAGCTATTTTCTGAGGGAGCTGTATCGCCCAACAAAAATGTCTATATTTTTGTTCTTTTGATTTGTAATTTATCCAAGAAAGCAATAAAACAAGAAGAAACTAAAAAAGCAAGTTCCTACAGGTTTTCGTAGATGGCTGTACATTTAAATAGTAAACAGCAGAAGAGTAATAACTGTTTTGTTGTCTACTGTTTAGAATCTTTTTTTTAAACTCAACGTCACAGTTGCAGCGATTTTTGTGTCCGAGGATTTTTTCTTTGAATCGCTTCTATGCATTCTCTTTTTTTTCCTGTTTACACTTCAAGTATTTAGACTGTGCTGTCTTCATCAGCTTGTATACGACCAGACAACGACCTTGAGAACGAGTTTGAATTAGACGGAATCCCTAAGAGGAATTCAACCGTTATTCGCCGCTATTCCTACAAAACATTGACCGAGCAGAAGGTAGTGCGATTCTCGCTTAGATCTTCTTGATTATCCCACAGATTTAGAACGTGTTTTAAGGATGAGGATGCAAAGCACTTCACGAAACGGCCTCATGTCGATCGTCTTAATCCCGAGCTCGTACAGAAGGTGTTGTGGTTGTTGACCATCAGTTTATTTTAGAAGTTTTTCTTAGATGAAACTTCAAACATTCACATTCTCCATTTTACTTTATTCCTATCTTTTTTGTAATTTTTTCCGCTTTCGTTTTTGAAGTGATATGTGTTCAGTTCAAGATTTTAAACTTACTAGTGATTTTGTGAGGCAGGCAGAGTTGGTGGTGGTCACATCAAGCGAGACAAATACTCTATTTTAAGTTCTACCTCTACTCATTTTGCAAGAGTTTATTTTGCAAAGTAGATCTTTCTTAACATTTTTTGATGAACAAACCAGAAAACTGACCTATATGGCACCAAGCACTATGTCCGGAACAGTGACGTGTCACAAATAGGTCAACGATCTTTTTTTCTCACTTGGTGTAAGTGAACCTCGTCTCAAAGTTCTTACACTTGTTCTGGTATGTTCTCTAATTTAAATCTAACAAGTTTCACGTTAAGGTGGAAAGGATCGTCTCAGGAGATGTAACTCAGGAACGAATTACCGAGTTCTACTTGGAGAAGAATCGCAAGGTACATTATCTCGTCCTAACTGCAATCGTATTTGTTTAATATTTGTGAGTACTGAAATTTTGTTGTTTTATAGGCTGAACGCTTGACGCAAAAACTTCCTAAGAACGATATCGAAGAAATGGAAAAGAAGCTGGAACATTCTGGAATGGGTGTTTTGTACACCAAGAAGGAGCACATAAGCAGTCAGGACGAAAAAGTACGCTGATTTACGTTTCTTTTGTAACATTATACTTATTGGTAGTTGAACTACTTTATATTAAAAGAAATACTGCGAGAAATACTCAAAATTGTTAGATTATTCGTACGAATGCGGCGCATGCTCGAAAAGAAGCGGAAAGCGGTTTTTCGAATGAAGAGAAGAAGAGCAGGTTCAAAGTAAGTTATTTTTATACGTATTTTATTCGTTTTAGTCTGTTAAGATGACTACAAATTCACCTCATTTCAGGAATATGACAATAAAATAGCAAAATCCGACGAAGTAATGAAGCGGCGTGATCTAGCTGGTGTTGACCCCTTTGAAAAGTGGCGGCTTCCTAATCCATATCCAACTGCTATGGCGGAGGTTAGAAATGTTTGCATTATAAGATTAACTGTTCCATTTGTTTTTACAGTCATAGTTTAAATTGCTTGTGTTGTCAACTCATTCTATTTATTCGTCTTTGTAAACTTGTTATAGAACGATACACCGAAATCGTCGGTTCCTCCTGCTCCTCCACAGAAAACTAAAGTGATTTCGCAACAAAACGACGGAGTCATTATGAGGGTGACTTTTTTATCATCTCTCTCCTGTTTCTCACGTAGTGAATTTTTTTCGGAAATTTCTTTAGCCGGTTGCTCCGGTTCAACCGAAACGTCACATGTCCGCTCCCGTTATGCCGTCTGCGTATGACAGCGTCAATGCAAGACGCCAAGAAAACTGTCGCCTTTGTGAAAAGGTCCGTGAGGGTAGATTTTCGTATTAAAAGTTTCTAAAATTCATTGTTTTCAAGGTAGTATACTTGGCGGAACGGATGCAGGTAGAATCCATGTTCGTCCACAAGAATTGTTTCCGGTGCGCATACTGTAATCAACCATTGCGGCTTGGAGAGTATGGAAAAGATAAGGACCTTGAGTATCATTATCCAAGGAGGTAGGTTTAGAAACTGTTCCAAAAGTAAGAAATTCGTGTTGCAATATGGGAGAGTTCATCTCAAGTGATATTCCTTTTTGGCATTTTTAATAACATACTTCTGACCCAGTGTCGAACGCAGAACTCTCGATTTTCTTATTTTTTTACGACGATGTGTGGACTTCCTCAGAGCCACTTTTATCGTTTGTTTCGGTTCATTTTTGTGAATTCCCAGTTTTATGCATCCTATAAGTTATTTACCTTCAAACAACACTACTCAAGCAATTGTGCAAGAGGACGTGTCAGTTCTTTTTACAGCAAAAAGAAAGAAGAAACAAAAAGCAAAAAACGAAGCTTTGAACCGAAAGTGGGAACGAAGCGAACACTGAAAAAGGTTTTTATCCTACGTAGCGAACATGCAAAGTGATGCTAGACATGTTTTATAAATTTCAAATTTAGTTGTTAATGCAAACGTTTCCACTTATGTCCTTTTCTTCGCTGATATCTCATTTAAAATTGCCATGAAGATTTGGAATTTATAAGTGTTACTTGCATAACTCTGAAGGAAGCCTATTATCCAATTTGACCTATTAAGGTTCTTCTGTAAAACTCATCTTCGCACACCTCTAAAAGAGAAGATTGCACGCATCCAACGCGCTATCCGAATGTTGGAGAAAAACGCAAATCGTGATCAAGAAATGTCGACAGCAAATGACGTGTCACCAACTGCCGAAGCACCATCAATTGCGCCTAAATCTGAGTCCGTTATAGATTGTCTGACAGATCATTTATTTTTCTCTCTCTTTTTTAGTGTTTTTATTTATTTATTTTTTTTTAGCGATCCAGTTACCCAATGCTCCACGACCTTAAGTTTCTTCTCGCCTGAACAATTGCGAGAGAGAACAGTCCAACGAATTCGAGAATGCGGTGTTGTGAGTGTCATTCCATCAAACCTTTATTTCAAAAAGTTACTCCCAAGAAAGAATAAGTGGTTCGAGAAGATATCTTAGTTTCTAAATATCTTAGATGAAATAAATGAAATGGAAATGTGATCGTGTATAGAAATGAAAGATATTAAGATATTTCATGGACCGGTGTCATGACAAGATTTAGTGTCGCTGAAAATAGCCTTAAGAAGATTTATTTCATGCATATATCTTCTTTTTTTTGTGAAAAGAAAGCTTACGATTGAATTTTAAACGAATCTCGCGCTATTTAGAGTGGACCCATCTCACCCATTTCGGAAATAGCGAGCATTGATGAGCGTACTCCTGAAAGAGCTGAGTTCAGTAATCAGCTGAGGAAGTCGAGCTTGGTGGTAAGTTTCGAAAACAATTATGCGAAGACAGTTACCTTCACGTTGTTTTTTTAGCTGGTGGCAGATACGAAGAGCCCAGAATTGGAGTTCAATACATCGAACTCTAGTTTCGGATCCGATTATGAATCAGAATGTGATGCATGCTCAAGCTGCTCGTTGCGATCGTGTGAAGATGCCGGTAAGAATTTGCTTTGCATCTTTCGCTTTATGTCTCATCTAGCATTTCATTTGTACTGTTTTGATTCTATGGGATGGGTGTAGCGCAGTCGTTAGGAAGTCCTCTGTATCTGCGCGTTCAATAGTTCGAAAATGGCCCAGTGTCAACCAAGCTCTTCATCCCTTCGAGGTCAATAAATTGGTACCAATGTTTTGTCTGGGAGGATGAAAACGCTGACTTGATACATCGGTATGCTCTTCCAACTCATTGGAAGTCCAACACACGTTCAAAAAAAAAAAACCTCAGCGAATACGAATTGCACTAAAACGCGTTGCTGCATTCAAAACGGATTGATAAGCCAAAGACTTTATCCTTTTTTTACTTCTATTTTCATCGTATTCAGATAGGAGCAGTCCTGCTCGTTCGTGTAGAAGCGATGACGAATCAAGCGCTACGGAAGGAGAAGATGATGCTTTAGAAGAAGGTGACCTGGAAGAGTTAGAGAAGACTGTGCTGCAATTTTCCGATGAGAATCCAGAACGTCCTCTCACTGATGCGCAGGTGGAGTCATCCTTACTCTAACCCTCCTTCAAACTCTCCACGTTATTTTTTCTTGGCTATTAACTTCATGTTTAGGTGGTATCTGTTATCAACAAAATCAACGAGCGGCGGAATGCACAGCTAACAACGCCGAGAAATTCCTCTGAATCTCCAGTTCAGAATGGAGTAATTTTCTTCCTCAATATTTCAAATTAATAATCCCCAGTGGACTGAAAAAGATCTTGATTACATTGAAGGTTCCCGAAGAGAAGTTTTACACCCCGAGAGAATTATTCTTCCGAGATATGGGTGGATCTACCAACGGTAGCAGCACTTCTGCACAAAATATAAACGGCAATAAATTAGCGGAAGATGATTTTTCTACACCACGGGCTGCACCAGACGCATGGGATATAAGGAAGGTACTGATTCGTCGCTTTAGGAAACGTTTGTTCCAATTTCTGTACCTAAGCAGTTTGCAGAAGAAAGCAGAAGATTTGGAACGATTGCGCACCGAATCACGGCTAAAGGCGAAGTTGAAGACAGACGAAGAACTGGGATTAGGTTAGTAGTTTGAGCCTTATTGGATCCCTTTTGCTATCCATTTAGATATAGGTGATGTGGTAGGCTTGGCAACCCTGTCATTGATTCAGCGCACAGTGAGGTACTGTTGAGAGAAAAGGCGGCTCAGGTTATTTGTATATTTGTTTTGTTCTTTGGGTATGCCTGATAACAACTATTAGTTTACGCTTCCTCCGTCCGATCTCGTTCTCGGGAAAGGAAAATCAGTGAGGGAGGTATTTTCATTCAGTTTGAGTTTATTGGCAAGAACGATTAGGATCATTCAAACGAAAAATGTTGATTTTCATGCTACGAAAAATAGAAATAGAATAACATTGTTAGGATAGTTCTGCAAGAAAACGTTCCAATCAGAAGGATAATCTGAAGAGGTACCCAGTTCTGTACAATGTTGTACTTACTGATTACATAACAAAAGTCACGTGTTTCCTGGAACTATTGATCAGTTTCAGCCATGGCGAGGTCGCTCAGTTACGGCGGCACATTAGCTCTGTAGGCTTTTTTTTTTGTTTTGGTGTTTTAGTAAAGAATGTAGTCCTAATTAAACTGGCATTTACGGGATTTTCACCTTCACATTCAGGATTTTATAATAACGCAAATGTTCTTTCCAAGCCCTACCTCGATCGTCACATTTGTGACCTCTTTTGGCGGGAGATCAATGGTCTCCCGCCTCAATCCTGATCGATGCTAACCTCGAAACTCATTGTTCTTTCTTTAACGACCATTATCTAATTTGGCTGACTTCTTATTTTTAGATAATCCCTCTGGAGAAAGGAGATCCGCACCCGCAGTTGAACATCAGCATTCAAACGCTGTATTAAACCGTTCAAATACAGTCTCTCCACCTCGAGTGAGTGTATTAGAGAGCAAAAATATTGTTGATTCTAATATAGCAATGTATAAAAATATTTTATATTCATTAACTGTTTAGGGTCGTGGATCCTTGGAAATAGATGCAATGGCTGCAGCAAAAATTGTTCGCTCATTCACAGTTTCCGCTGGAGATGTTGATCGAAATATAGTGAAAGCGGTGCGTTATTTCCACTTTTGTTGTTTTAATTTTTTACAAGTTATTAATGTCTGAATTGAAATGAGAGAGATGGTTGCGAACGAGTTTTTTTTTGTTGATTTAGAATACCAGCGACTGTAGTTGTGTATTCTAATCCTTTCATGAACTAATTTCATCATCCATGTGAGCTTATAAAATATGAAGTATATCTAGGTCGCCGCACATCAAAAGAGGAATCCAGTTCTTTATTAGTTAAGGAATGAGTGACAAGTTCAGAGTTTCCAACTATACACGTATTGACGGTTAGCTTATCGTAATCGTAAGATGTCGATGCAGCTAATTTAAATCGGATGTATCTTTTCATTAGATAATGTCCAGTTTTTTTTGGAACATGAGTGGTGGTGTTGTCAAGAAATCAGATTTAGAATGAGATTTTCACATGAAAAAACTTTCGTATTCATTCTGTTTCAGTAAAATCTTATCTTGTACTTATCCGCTAAGTGACAAAGAAACAATCAAACAAACAAACGGAAGAAGTTATCATGTATTGTCGAGTGCTGAGATGTTTTCATCAGTTGGTTTCGCATAGCATATTGCACCGTACTTTCTTCGGACGTGATATATCAAAGTTGAAACTTTTTCATCATGTCAGTTATGTATTTTGAGGCTTTGAAGCTTCAGAAACGCTCGATATACCTTGGAGGCCTTCGCAGATATAGTAACTGTAATTTCTAGGTTGATGAAAATGAAGAAATGAGAGCAGAAGATAACAAAGCACCGATTCAACCGGCTCTGTCAATACCAAAAACTCCTACCACGGGGTTGCTGTCGCGTTTATTTAGTCCTAATGCGCTTAGGAGACCACAAGTGAGTTTATGTTGCAGAAAATAAGAAACTGGATACGTAGTCCGGACGATTATATCTCCAATTCTGGAACATTTTGAAACTTTTCTTTCCTCAACTGCAGCGGTCGAAGAGTCCACATGTTAATCCTGAGCGCATTCATTCGGAAAGTCGTAAAGAAACAAACATGCTTGGTAGTACTTTCCGGCGTTTCAAGTTGAAACGAGAGGAGCATTCAGCTAAAGGTATAGTTACTTCAGGAAGTTGTCGAACCCTTGTTACTAAATCGTTTTATTACAGACACTGCATCCTCATCCGCCCACAGTTCACCATGTACGTCACCGAATCCTGTTTTGAGTCTATCAGGAAGTGAACCTGACAATCGTGATGTGCCATGTGCTGCTGTTGCTCCATCTCCTCGATTAGAAGCTGGTTTGTCTTTTTTTAGTAGGAAAGCTTTGTAATTTTCTTCTATTTTTTAAATCTCCGCTTAAACTCTTTATAGCTGCAAGTAATTCGCCAACGCATATATCTGTGAATGAGAGAAATATTCGACTATTCCAAAAGCGTGCTGAGAAAATACGAAGGTAATTGTAATTAATTTAGTCTCTGTGAAGCAACTCGATATGTCGGTTTTATTCCTCAAAGTTTCGAAATTTTCATACAAATGTGTGCTATTCTATTCTTGTTCTGTGTAGTTTCAATAGAACGATCGGAATCGGGTATTCGACTCTGTTCCAGTACTCGATTAGTCAACCAGTATTCGAATAACACGGTTTGAAGTTAATATCGTCTCGAGATTATTTAGTATCTTCAGAACGCGTGAACTCTTTGTGAGTACGGTAGTGTTCCTCAGTTGGGCGGCAGAAAATCTGTCGAAAAAAAGACGTTTCACCAGTTACAAAGCTTGTGAAACTGAATAATTTCGCTGCGACTCACAGAATTTATTCCAAAATTTGGAGGCTTTCCAAAATAGCTTGCATACCAATCAATGAATCACATGTATAGTCGGGTGAAAACGACATGAATCGCAATCACTGAAGTTCCTCGAGACCACGTACGCAATTGCGTATGTGGCTTCTCTCGAGGCGTGTGTACGCATCATGTCGTTTCGACCCTGCTATATATGGTGATAGCCACCTCAAAGTGTAGATCCAATAACTTGGTCAGGAATTACCTACTCTAGTTAGATGTTGCACAACTAGAATGCCATTAATATTCTCAACGTTTTTGTTGGTTTGGTTCAAACAGATCAAGTTTTATCAGTTTTAAGTATGGAAATAAAGGAAATAATGGAACTTCATATTAATATCGAGTGGAAGGTTTATTTATAAGAATATTTTCTAGTCCCTTGTCAAACACTAGATTGTTCGAGAAATCGAATTTTTAGAACTGTCATTTGAATACTTCGCTCCGATCTCATATATGGAGAGATGTTCAGTCTGTCTTTTTTTTTGTCACTAAACGTTATTTCTGATTTTCAGACAACACGATGATGAACGTCGTCGCAGTGCGCAGGAGATTCAACGTGGTTTGCAGGAGTGCGAGATTCGCCTTGAAGAAATCAAATCTGTGGGGCAGTCGTTGGAGATGAAACTTTTGGAAGGTGAGATTTGAATATTCTTTTCGCCTTTGATGTGGGTGTTAAATCTAATCTAGGACACATCATCTTGAGGTCTTGCGTAAATCTAACTGTCAAACTCTCCAGCTAGGCTCGCCGTTTCTTCTGAAACGGCATTTTTCGCACTCATTTCACTCACTGTTTCTATAGACTTCCATCGTTTGAACACGTTTTCTTAGTCATATGCGGGGAGTTTGGTGGATATGTGCAAATTATATCTTGGAACTTCGTCGTGAAAGCTTCAACTTCCAACGTTAAAATCTTTTAATGTATTCTTTAGTTTTCTTTTTTGTTAGCTTTGTTTCACTGTCTAATCAACTGCTAGTTTTCTACCGTAATTGAAAATCTTAAAGTCTATTTGAGTTTTTAACTCAAACTTCCTTCCAGTATACCCTGAACGCCATTAGAAAGGTCGAATGCGAGCACTATTTACAGACCCTGAAAATGGATGGGCGATGGAATCATGGTTCGCTTTGGTCCATGAAAGGGAAGTGCTCAAATGCAAAGAAGAAATGTTGCGATTAAGCAAAAAAGAAATGGAGCTCGAGGTTAATTCTTTCGCATTATGAAAGTTAGTTCATCTCAAGTTCTAGAATAATTTTCAGGTCAAATACCGAGATTTGAACCTTCGCTTCAAACAACTTGGAGAGGGCATGAACGACAATCTAGCTGCAAATGTAGTATTTTTGAATATTTATATCAGTCTTGTTATTTACTGACATAATTCTAGAGTGATCTCCTCGCTGCCATGCTCGCCGTAGTTGAAGAGAAAAAGGAGGTGAACAAACTCAGCGAGAATGCCAAGCAGTGCTACAAGAAAGTCAATCCAACCATGCAGGCTCTAAGAGAAAAGGGCCGCAACTTTCAAAAGTTCAAACCAATTTTTTCTTGTCTCTAAAGTTGCAGGTAGTCAGTTCTTTTTTTGACATTCCTAGATAGATTCGCTTTCATTTCATCGTGTTCACTCACTTCTTTCGTATTCATATCATCCTTTTCATATTGGTTTATGCTGCCCAAAAGTACATTATAGTGTTTTATGGAGTTATTATTATTGCAATGCAATATATTGTGGTTTTATTGGAGTATCTAAGCTGTAATTTTGTTGCTCACATGTTTTTTTTTCATGGCTCATATCGCTTTAGATTCTCTGAAAGTTCATGCTTTCGTTGAATGTTGACAGGATTTCGCTACTAAGCGTACTAGTCATTACTGTTCTTAATAGGCTTGTAAATTTGTTGTACGATCCTCATATAGAAATGTTCAAACCAGCTCCCAGCCCACGAGAGAAATTTTGCTATTGTCTACTGTCGTTGCTTTGAGCTATAAATATTTGCTGGTTAGGATTATAGTCTTCATAAGGTGAGGCTCCGTCTATCGCAGTTCATCGCTCTTTACCCCATCACGCTAAGGAATTTGTGTCTCGTGCAGTTCAGGAATGATCGCAAAGAGATCGAAGAAGCATTTCAAAGCTAAATTTAACAGAAACAAAAGAAGAGGAAGTCATAATTTGCGAGAATCTGTCGAGTCTGTCGGATGTGGTCATGCCGATGGAAGTGCTAGGATAAGCAAGGGCAAAAACACGCACCGAGGTGTATCTCACACATTTTTCGACGAAAGCGACGTCGACAACTCTGTTGAAAGTTTGGCCGAAACAAGTGGGAATGGAGTTTCCAAAGAAATAGCCGAAGTTGTCAAAGGGCGGGCAAAGCAGCGACGGAAACGGAAACGTCGCCAGAGTTCCACTGGATCGGTTGGAAAGCGGCACAGAGGTAAAAGTTGGAGGGTCCACTATTTTGAAGTGAATTGCTAAGTAACAAGTTGTGAAGAACGTATTTCACTCACGGAGCCACTATATTCATCCTGTTCATCCGTTCTGCGCTGCCGCCGGTGCGTATAGTAAACTCCAGAAATTTTGTGCGCTTAGCAGGTGCCAAATTTCGCTCGCTTGGATTCCACAGAAAAACGTAGGATAATGTGAAGGTTGAACTCTGAACACATAGTCATCGCGCTGAATTACGTCGATTTTTGAATTCTGGGATCTTTCTAGTAGTTTGTGATCAAAGTATGCCGTGACAAATGTACACCTAGTCGGCGACGGTTTATTTTTTGACTAGAAGTCCACTATAGCCTGACTAGAAGTCTACTATAGTCAGCAACGTGCAGTTTTAACATTGAAATGCTGTTCAAAATCCATTTCTGAAAATGGCTTGGAGAAATGGAAGTTCGATTACAGATAAGGGACAGGACAAAAAGAAACAAACAGAAAATAAAGAAAAAAGTAGACGGATCACTAATTGTAACTAATTTTTGGTGTATTTTTGGCTTTCCAGATGGTTGGTGGTGTCGACGTTGGGCTAATCTGTTGATCACGAATTAGGAGGATAACCACTTCTGTGAGGCAAAGAAAAAAATTCTGAACTAGAACTACGTTCTAAAAATCTTACTCAGTACAAAACAAGAACGGTGGCGAAGTAAATTATTGGAAACGAACCAAAACACGTCTAAAAATATGGTTTGAAAACGCTTGTGGTTTAACGCTTGTTGCTGTTCTTTTGTTGTAGGATCGGAGACGTTGTTTTTAAAACATTCTAACAGTAACATATGTTTGTATAATTCTGCAGACATGGAACACATTCTCAACTTACTACAAGGCTTACTTGTATGATTGCGATATTTCAAGTGCATAGAGTTTTTGAGACTGAACAACGATAGAAAACAGCACAATGTTGAATAACGTTAAAGGCATCGTATCGCGAAATTGAAACGAAGCAGGTACGGGAAATTTCAGGGAAAACGTCGGGTTCGTATTGTAGATTGCGGAAACGAGTGTGGCTCCGCTCATCTTTTCCTAATCGTCGCAAAAGCTGCGTGGAAAACAACGTTCTTTCCCATGATGTATGTTGCAACGCGCCGCGTCCACGAGCCAACGATCGAAGATCAATCAAGTCTCCTCATCATTATATTCAATTAAAACCAATGGTATAGACTGCCGGATGAAATGGAGCGTGGACAAGAGTGCACGTTCTAACGTACTTCGTAGGAGCTAAAGCGGTTTTCTTAAGATGGGTTGGGGAATTAAGTGGGGCCATCCTCGTTTCTGTAATCTACACCAGGAAATCTACATTTTTTCTGCGGTCTTCGTACCACGTCAGCTTCGTGATACGCTGCTTTTAATGGTAGAAAAATAGCAGATTATATAGTGGGTCAAAACGATATGAAGCACGAACAGTTGCGTAAGCGGCTGCGCTCGAAGAGGAGTGCTGAAGTGTAGCGGTTGGGATCGTGTAAGGATCCCCGCTATCGCCACCCATCTGTGCAGGTCGCTATGGTCCCACCTCGACTTCAACCGCTGTCTCCATCGCACTGCTTCGAGCGCAACTGTCGAAACGCAACTGTTAGTGCTTCACGTTGTTTTGACCCGACTATATATCTTTTGTTTCCCGAGAATTGGTTTTAACTCACTTTCAGTTAGTTCCACAACAGATGTCCATACAGATACAAATGCGTCGGACACGCCAGATATATTGGACAAGCTTGAAAAACCCACACAAGGTTTGCTGAATATTTCCATCGGCCTTATTTTCGAAACTGTCAATCTTTTTCGTTTCAGGAAGTTGCGGGAAAATCACCGGGGAACTACCGGCTGATGTGAAGCGCATTTTGATAGATCGCCTGTCTTCAACACCTGCTTTCCTTAAATTGTCGCTTCTAAATCATGAATGGCGAGAACTGTGTGTTGAGCAAGCTAGTCGATGGTCGAGAATTGGTCTCACCGTTGACGTGGCTCGATTCTTTCGCGATAACGTGAGAAAATCTGCTCAAGCAGTGCTGGTATTTTGTAGATTTTCTCTTCTATAGAATCCTTTCTTACGAACTTTCGTGGAAGATGACTGTGGCGGTCAGACTAAGGCTTTCCATAATGATGTTCGAAAGGTGGTGCGAATGTTAGTACGTCTGGCTGAGTTTGGCTCTGGTGAAAAAGGAAACCGTAGACTTGTGTTGGGTACGTTTTATGTTCGCTTTTCCGAGCGCATTTTGGAACTATTTTTAAAACTTCCCAGTGTTGCAACAAATTCTAGTACCGGTATATATATATATATATATATATATATATATACTTACTTTTAATGTAGCAAAGTAAAAATTCGTTCTGTGTTTCACTTCTTTCTATAAATTTCCTTTTTAAGAAAACTTCACCCCGAAGAGCATCGGTTGGTTCCATTCTTATTCTGAAGAACAACTTTCCATATGTCCAGTTATCCTGAGGGAAAAAATCCGGGATTTGTTCTTGATTCATTTCAACAAGTTAGTTATTGTTAGATTTCTAGATTTTTACCAGATGGATAATATGTTGGTATATAAATCAAATGTTTGTTGACAACTCATTTTACAGTTGTTGAACTTAGTCGTAATTGTGGGAATTTTTGCACGTTTATCTTTACAGAACATCGAAATATGTGTATTCGGAACCATTTTTTGACTCTGCAATGTTCATTAATATGGTATATCACTGTCAGGACAATGTTACATCTCTAAACCTAGGTGATTTAGAGGTCGGTGGCATACTATGTGAATTCCCAAAGCCTCTGAAAACTCTCTTCCAACGATCTCCTATTATTCGCACATTTAGTTCGTTGTTTTAAGGGTGCGGAGAGAATATTACGTTGCACTTTTCACAATCTTGAAGAACTCATATGGCATAGCGCAGAGTTGGACGATTTGGCGGTAAGGTTTTTTGGAGTTGTTTCAGATTTTAAAATAGAGTGTTTGTCACTTCTGTCTTAAAATTTCTGTGCTTTTTTTTTTGACCGCACTTTGTGTGCATAATTTTTGAGGAATTCGGTGAGGAGCTGCATAATATTCTATGCATATCATTAGTGCATCCATTATCCTTAAACATTTAGTATTCTACAAAGCACTTCACTGACATACTCGTTTTGATATTTTATGAAGTTGTACGTTATGACAATTCACCTTCCTGTCTTTATCGGTTGATATTTAGGATCTCAATTTCCCCAAGTTGTCTGTGCTATCATTAACTGCTAAGGCTTCATCAATGTATGGTTTCAATATTTTAAGAAGATGTCCCAGCCTTAGCTGTCTCTATACAGGCTTGAGAGTTCCGGACAATCCGTAGGTTTCTCCCTCCTTAGTTTTTTTTAAAAGAAATTTTTTCACATTTGAACAATCCAAGCAAATTTTCGAAATATTTCTTTCTCTAACAGGACGAGATTCGATTTGGATGTGTTATTGCGATGTTATCAATCGTTTTGGAATACATCCGCATCCGAAGAAGAGGAAAACGATGATGACAGCGATGCGGATAAATCCACGTATATTATCACCACACTTCCGAAACTTAATTATATAGGTTTTTGGAATGCACCGGAAAAGGTGGGATTTTGCTTCTTTCAAAAATAGGTTTTACTGGCAGCTGAGCCCCCGAAGTCTAGCGTTTTGAATACGGTGTGATAGCGTGTCTTTTTTCTTTATGATTACCTCTGAAAAGTGAACATGTTAGAGTTGAATCAAAAATAAGTGCATTCTAATGTCCTGGATTCAAATTTTAGTTGCTGGCCATTATGGGTCGATATGGTGTTCGCTTCGAGACTTTACAGTTCGGTCAATTAAACCAAGCATTAACGCGGCTTTGTTCATTGGACTCAGTCATGCAGGTTAACAATTTGAGTTTTTATGACAACATATTTTCTACTTATTTGCTTACGTGCTTTGATTTGTAGGCTTTATTCAAGTTCAACCAGCCAAAGTATGAATGTTATAAAGTTGACGTCTCTCACTTGAGGGTACTAATTTATTATTGCAATTATTGTTATTGACTCTCGTATTTGCTATAATTGTCTTGTTGCAGATGTATTTGCATGCAATGCCTGTTGTTTCGCTCGATTATTATCTACCTCAGTTGATGATGGGTGTAAATGATGTGAGTCTTTTATAAGAAAAAAGTAATCCGGATTTGTTGCACAGGAAGCAACGTTCGAGAAAGTTCTACATCCAATTCTAAGATTACTGCATGACCTTTTTCCGTAGCTCAGTGGAATATTCTAGGCTTTCTGCTCTATTCGAAGTCTCGATCTATTCGTTCATTGCACTTTCTCAGCGACAATGCCGTCTTCTTGGGTACTTGATGGCCGCTTTAAAAACTCTCGGTCGAAGCTGAAACGGCTTACTCATTTCTCGCTCCACATTGATGGATTTTGTGTGGTCTGTTATTTTCGCATGATAAGTAATCCTTTTAGTTGTAGTCAGTTTCTTGCAGTTCGATGATCTCGACTGTCACCTCCCACCTTGTATTACCTGTGTGTCAATTTCGGTATCTTTACCCGCAATCGGAGCTTCGAAGTCAGTTGCTTCTCTGTTGAGTTTCGTGAAGCGACTAGCTGATGTTAATGGTTACCCGGATCTGGAGGAGCTCCACTTACAGGTATTTCAACGACAGCCAAAGTTGATAAGATTCAGAGCCGTTCCGTAACTTTTTAGGTATGGGGTGTTCGCTGCGCGGAAAGCCTCCTAAATCAGGTGGCCGACCATTTATCCGATATTCGTCGACTTAGCATCATTGCTATGCCAGTCGAGGAACAAAGAGATCGTCTTATCGACCTTATTAAACACGTCGTTGAGAACTGCCCTCGGCTTGTGTCGCTTAACCTGAGCGCAGAAATGACACGGTTGCTTCTGGGCGAACATGGAGGTACTCTTAGCCCAAGTTATATAATTTTGTAATTAAATTCCATCCTTTTTTGTATGTTTCTTGCTGTTATCTCCATTAAATTTATTTACAACCTCGTTCTTGCGAAGTTTTATTTATTTTTTAATTGTTGCGGGTTAGAGGTAAGATGCAGGTGAGAAGTTTAACCTCAATTGCAGTTGAGGAAAGATTGTTTACAGATCTCTGGCGCACTAACTGGAGACAGGCTATAGCTCTTCTAAGAGCCGATTGTGGATTTCCTGGCATGTGTGAGCTGGGTGTAAGCTGTTTGCCGCGAACGTACGGGTACGATGACTACGTCGTTACTCCTCACTATCCAGAAGTACGCATTACAGTTTTTTTTCTTCAAGAAACTCTCGGGTTGCTTCTCACTGCATGCTGAATATTTTAGGTGACGGAGGCTAACATTGGTTCAGAAGCGTTTTCGGAAGACGAGGTAAGGCGTAGCTGCATCTCTCCCTTCTCAATGTTCTCCTGAGCCTGAGGTCCCCTGGGGGTGCTCATCAAGAATGTATTGTCATCATCACTTCTGTGCAAATGCAATTTCCAATTTTTCTCTGACTGAAGTCGACTCATCGAATATTTTAGTTTGACTTCAAGGGTATCTTTAGCAGTAAGTCGTTGCAACAAGCCAAAATAGCCCTGAATGATGAAAGTTTTCTTGGAAATGTAAAACGGCATTGATATTTGCTATCGATATGTGTAGTAACCGCATTTATCCAAAAGCTGAGGCAGTTCCGTAGAGTGCCATTTCTTCAATCCTTCTACTGTGGTGCTCATTCTGTATTTTGCCATAAAACTAGTATGATATTCGTGATCAGCACCTCAACTGACCTCGACACACAGAAGTGGTTGAGCAGAAAAAAAGAGTTTTTGGTATCAGCTGAAAGCTAACGCCATACCAATTTTTATTTTGTTTTCGCTTTGTTCGCTAAAGATTGGCATTTTCATAGAATGAAGAAGGCGAATCATCGGAAGCTGATGATAGTGACAGTTGCTCAAATGACTCTTTCGTAGTGGACGGTAGCGATGAGGAGTCCGAAGGAGAGTCGGATGACGAAATAGACCATTACGATCGTTTGCTCGAGGAGGAAACCGATCGTCGTCATGAGAGATATTTGAGAAAGGTAGCAATACTCATTGTCGTTGAAGGTGTTCCATCAAGAAAATACTGGAATCCAAATTAGTTGTAGCACTAATCTTATCTGAAAGAAAACTCTGGACTTACTCCATCATTAATAATGTTGTGAATGATGAAGCAATGACTTAGTGAGTCTTCGTGAGTGATATTTTCGACAATTTTATTGCCTGCAATTGACGCTCGTTTGCCATTAGTTTCGGTCTTAGACATTGATTCTTTAATTTTTGTGATATTTTTGGATTTCTATGGTGAACTACTTTCAGCAAGCACGACGACCATCAACCTCGCCTGAGGATCCTGTACAGGAGCAGGACGATGGTGATGAAGATGATAGCGATGTAGAATACATTACTGACTATGAAGACGAAGAAGACGAGAGCCAGAACAACTACATGGTGGGTGAAAAGAGGACACTTTACTCTAGCAGAATATGTAGGTATTGTTAGCCTTAAGCATCCTATGATCGATGCGGAAGCTGAAGAAGTGGAAAGCGGAATGGAATCAAGTGAACAGAGTGATACTGAACCCGAGGGCGAAGACATTGTTTACAGTAGTGATCAAGAAATGCTCGTAAGTATGCTTAATTCATTGTTGATTCTTCCTTGATCGAAGTGTATCAGTTTTGCTTTTTCGTTCCTAACAAGCTCAAAGCAGTATTTTTTCTGTGGCATTTTTTGGATCAATGTTAGAACCGCAATAGTCAGTTCTGGAGTTCACTAATCAGAGAATCCTAAACCCCTGAGCATAGGTGCGATAGGGAGGAGCCGGGCCTTCCTCAGGCAGAAGGTCCAGCTCATGGGTTGCAGCTCAGCTGAAGGGGATCCTTTCGCCAACTGCCCAAAAGTTAAGGGTGTAATTCCGCCAACCGCCCAGAAATGAAAGAGCTCCCTTCTCCAACACTCCAAAAGTGAAGGGGACATGAGTGTGCTCCAGAGTAACTACTATTCATCGAAAAGGGAAGTGAGATTGGAGTCGCTTTTTCGATGACAAATAATTGTGTTGTTTTAATTCATTCAATAAATTTGCCAACATTGATTAGAAATCGCTTCTAGGAGGCGGAGGCTCAGATGGTTAACGCTAGACCTCGCCGGAATCAGATCCAAGCGTCAAGGAATAAACGGATAATAGGTGAGTTTGTGAAAGCGTTCTCTGGCTCTGGTGCGAGGGTAACTTTTGCAATGTTTAATCAGTGATGTAGTATTTGTTTGCATTTAAAGTTTACATTACAATTTAAGTCGCGAGGGACAATTATTGAAAAACAATGAGGACACAGTGTTTCCTAGCTTCTTTAACAGGGTCTATACAATACACTTCTTACGCACGCTAATGTCTAGGGAATTAATTATTCTATAGAACAGCATATGTTGTGCGAACAACTTTTACAAGCCTTATTTTTTTTTCACTGTGATTTTTGATGTGTGATTGTTTTGTAACTCTATCTCGTCAGGTATGATTGCTGCTAGATGCAAATAATTTGTAGATCTACAAACCTAGTTCCAAAACTAGTTTCACTCTAGTTTCGGAGGATTTTCTTGAGTTTTTATTTTTCTGGCGTTGTTTATATCCAGCTGTTTGAAGCCAGAGTAGCACGAAGTTGACGCAGTACGAAAACTCCAGCGAATTTGCGGAGGATGGGTTGTAGATTACGGAAACCAGCGTAGCTCCGCTAGACTTTCCCTAAACGTCGTAAAAACGGGCGTGGAAGATGGTGTTCTTCGTGGGAGTCGCTAGCAACGCGTTGCTTTCACGAGCGACCAGCTGAAGATCAATGAGCCCCTCCCCAGCCTATTCAAGTAAAACCAATGAATAGGCTGCTGAGAGGGGCGGAGTGTGTATACAGAAGCGCGTTTTAGCGTACCTCATAGAAACGAACGCCGTTCCGACGTCGTTCCTGTGATGATTAATTAAAGATGAGCGAAGACACGCTGGTTTTCTTGATCTACAAGTTGAACTCTACGATTTTTCAGGGGTTTCCTTACTACGTCAGTTCTGTGATACGCCGCTTTTGACACCAGCTAGCCGTAAATGTTGGGGAATAATAATAGAATTTTTTGTTATTTCACTGTGGGAGTATTGTTGCACATCACCACAGACGTTAACTCTCTAGCGGGTTCTACTTGTTCTATTTTATTGAACTCTTTCAGAATCTGACAGCGACTAGAGATCTGTTGATCAATTGGAGACGTCGTTTTTTTGTCTTTTCGTCTGTTTGTAGACGAGGATCAGCTGATGTTGTTTCTTCTTCTTCTTTATTGATTTCTGTCGAAGTACTTTAAGTTATTCATGACTTTGTTGCCTTTTAGAACTCCAGCTTCTTCTGGCTCTGTTTTTGATGTACTAACTCTGGTTTTTTTAAAAGAGATTAAATAGGCTGTAAATTGAAAAAAAAATTCTCTTGAGATAATGGGAGTGGTAGAGTAGTCAGTGATAAGATTAGATATAGAAGTGTCTAGAACGATTTTCATTTTTGTACGGTGAACCTTTCCAATGTTCCAAAAACGTGAAAATATTTTCAAGTTGTTGCTACTCAGCCAATATTTGCAGGTTTTTTTGTTCACTGACTCATATTTAGAGGTACTCTAATGTACTTTCCCTGAGATTTACTTGTTTCAATTTTCATTTTTACTTAAAGGTAGCATTCATTCAAGTTTCCATTGTTGTCTCTGTTATCCTCTCGTTTACGCTTTTCCGGTATGATCTCTACGGTTGATTTATATAACTAGCACTCAAAGAACATTTTTTGTTTATTACTCTATCTTCTGTGTTAGGTGTAATTTTTCTGTCTTATTTGATCTAATTCTTGTGAAATATTTCAGAAATAAATGACAGTCCGTTTAACACACTGTATTTTGACAAGGCAATGTCTTCGAAAATGTCGAGATCCGATTTTCAGTGAGTCGGTAGCAGTTCTTTCTCTCTAGGTTGTATATTCTCAAAGCTCGTGCTCCAACACAGGGTAAAGCTCGTGTTCTGGGTGAAAAATTCTGTAGGTGGTTCTATAGTCGGGAAATTAACTGAGGTCCAAGTAGCAGTTCAATACTGTGTGAGGAAATGCGTTTGTTTGGAATCAGTGTGTTTCAGTTATTTCTTATTGAACTGAAGACGATTACGTTCTGCGATACCGTCCAGGTATTTTATTCATTATGTTTATTTTATTTTTATTTATGTCTTTATTTGTGGAGATGATCAGTCAGCCATTCTTGTTTTAGGAGAGGAGAGACTGATTTCGTGTTCAACATCACTTGTTTCCAGCCACTGTAGGTGTACAGTCCTGACAGCGATACTTCTTCGACCTTTTATAGCTTGGAATGAGTCATGGGAAGATTAGTTTCTGAGTTTTCTTCGTCATATTTGGCAGTAAGAATTTTTTGCTGAGGTAAGCCCAGTAGTGTGTTCCAACTTCGAGCAAGTCACTAATTTTGCTGAGAATAATCTACCATTAACGGTTTTGATTAGTCAATACAGTCATGTTTTATGACATTTATCTTTGAGATTAAACTAAAGCTTGGTGTTAATCAATCCGCTTGGGATCCGCCACCACGTTCACTCCAATTCAGAGTCGTATGAGGTTTACGAATGCGTGTGTGGCCTATACAGTGACCTTCGGGGGCTAGGCGATGTGTCAAGACAGTGTTTTTATGCAAGCAGACAAGTCTGGCACCAATTTATGGACTCCTGAGGAATAAACGGTTTGGTTGGCACTAGGGCGGTTTTGTACCATCGATTGATGGTGCAGTACAGTCACAACGGAAACTCTTACAGACGCCTAGAACTTTTCTTACGGTTATTCTATACTGCCGCGTACAACGAAGATACAACTTTTCGCTTACCACTTGGATTTTTGGAATTTCTAACAAAACTGTGTGTGTGGAATGCAGGTAAAATGAAACTGGTATCAATAGCAACGAATTTATTTAAACAAATGATATTAGGCTATTGCACAATCGTTTACTTGAAGGGATTTTTTCTTGCTAGTTTGATTCGCTTTTCTTGCGCTCATGCTTTTAACCGTTCCATAGCGAATTCCCTGTATGAAATTCCTAAATTCAGCGAAATGTAGTGATTCATTGAATTCTTCGGGTTACGATAACTAAAAATTTACCTCCAGAGAAGATGCTGTTTTATCACTTCTCCCAGGACCGCTATTTTCCTGAATTTTTTTTTGAAGAAGATGTATTAAAGGAAAAGTCTAGTGTATCGTGAGTATAAGTACTTGAGAGCCTATTGTGTGGATAAACTCTATTAAGAAACTGAAGACCAGAGAAAATCAGTGATGGTTAGAACTGAAAGTGCGTAGGACATAGTTATAAGCAGAATGAGAACAGAAAAATGTTTCCTTGGAATTGTTAGAGAATCTTTAAGCCTCCTAAATGCAGGTTACATGACACCTCTAGATGCATCCTCAAACTCTGAAGAAAGATGTCTGATTTTTCTACTCGATACTAAACAATCGCTTTGCCTTGCTTGACGAACATCTCACCCATCAGATGCCGAAAATTCTTGGCAAATGGCAAAAAATGGACAGAATTCTTTCTTCAGGGAATTATTTTGTTGAACTCATCATAGTGATACTGTTTCTCTTTGTTTTCATCCAAGCTTGCGATTCTTCTTTTGATAAGATTTTGAAGTTAGCTCTCAGAATATAATACTCATTATGAGTAGAAATCCTACAACCCTCCAGAGTGTGCTGCGTTCTTGAATTTGGAAGATAGGCCTGGTTCTGATATAAATTCTTTTGTTTCGGAAGAAAAAAACTCTTTTCAGAGTGCATTGATTAAAGCTAGAGATTCGCTGCAACGCACGTACCAAGCTTAGAGCTCCTTTTTTTCTGACCCTTGCCTTTTTTAGAAAAAGGTTTCTTGTCGAATACTGTATGAATCTGCCCTAATGAAATCATCTGGTCAAAAGAAAAAAAAAAGAAAAAAAAAGAGAAAGAACGTGTGATTGTCGCAAAATACCTCATCAAGTGTTTCAATTTGTGTGTCCTTCGTTACGCTACCAGCACGACACTTTGTCGTAAGGGCTGGTGACTTCGGTGAGAAGCGAGGCGTGGTAACAGCCTTTTGCTCGACTTCTTTTTTTCCTGATGCTTGTTTTCCCCTATCACTTCTTTTTGATTGTTTTGATTTGACGTTTTCCTTTTTTGCTATCTGGAACTGAGTCATTTATCATCTCGATCAAAAAATGCACATATTATTGAGAAAATTTGGATTTTTCCCTAAATCGCAAATTACCATAGGCTGAAAAAGCTTCGAAGATACAGATGAACATCGATTAAAAACAGATAAGTCACAAGTTTGCATATTATACAATGCTTAGCAAGGTATCGTATTCGTTACGCTACCAGCATGACAGTTTATCGTAAAAATCAGGAAAGAAGGCGGAGCGTAGGACTTAAAGGCATTAACCCACGAATCTGGGATGGCATAGTTTTCCTATGGCTAAAAACAATATGGAGTCCTAGATTGCAGAAACGGGTGTTAACTTGCTCATTTCTTCCTTACTGCCGTAAAAACCGGCCCGGAGGATGCGGCACGTGCACAAGGCTGGCGCGCTCCAATAGAACTCCAAGGTCTGTTTTGTACACCGAGTTCTATTGGAGCGCACCAGCCTTGTACACGCACCGCATACCCCGGGCCAGTTTTTACGGCAGTTGGGAAGAAATGAGCGTTATCTCATCCGTTTCTGAAATCTACGACTCCGTATAGTCTTTAGCCATCGGAAATCTACACCACCCCAGATTCGTGGGGTAATGCCTTTGAAGCGGTTACGATTTTCCAAAGGGAAAACTGAGGAAAAACCAAGAGGGCTTTGTTGAGATTCATCGAACACATAGAAAAAACACTACATATTTTGTGTGATTTGGTCTTACCAAGCTACAATGAATGTGTGAACCCCAATAGGGAAGAATTCTAAGTAATCTAGCATATTTGGCGTTACAGTGGTACTGTACGTATATGCGAAGTCAACTGATGATCGAGTATAGTCGGGTCAAGGTGACATGAAGATCGGTGCAGTGGCGTAAGCGGCGAGGTCGAGATAGCGCGCGGGAGCGAGGTGGGACCGGGTGAACTGCAGCGATGAATGATGCTAGTAGGGGTCCCACCTCGATCCTAACCGCCACGCTACACCGCACTGCTTCGGGTGCAGCCACTTAAAGACATCACCCCACAAATCTGAGGTGGTACGGATTTCAGGTGGAATATTCGTGTACGGGATCGTAGATTATTGGTAGAAGAGTGATTTCGTCCATTTCTTCCTAACTGCCGTAAAAAACGGCCTGGACGATACGGCGTCGAGCGTTCCGGCGCACTATTTTTTACCACGAGTCCGATTGAAGCGCGCCAGCCGTGTGCACACGCCACATCTTCTGGACCGTTTTTTCTACGCCAATTAGCAAGAAATGGACGGAATCACCCACCTCTCCATAATCTACGATCCCGTATACGAATACTCCACCTGAAATCCGTACCACCTCAGATCCATGGGGTGATGCCTTTAAGTAACTGCACCGAGCTTCAGATCGTTTTGACTTGACTGTAACTGAGTATTGAGTAATTGCGACTGAGTTCTCTACTTGTCGACTGGATGGAAAATGACAGTTTTTTGGTTGAATTTCACCGGGCCTTTTGATTAAATGCATAAACTTCATTTTTGTTTTCTCTTGGTTTCTATCTGAAACCAAAAAATTGGAGACTTCTGCACAGATTTACCTGTGGCTTTGGTAACTACATAAACTTAGCTATCCAACCAAGCACTGTTTAACAGAGAGAAGCATTAAGGCTTAGTTGAAGTTACGCGAAATTACAGCACAATGAGTAGGAGGACAAGAGCAACTTGTGAAGGTGTGATACTGATCTGGTTCCAATCAAATACTGGAAACAAAATTTTCACTGTATTATGTGCTAGATCTGTCCTTACGGATACAAGGCCGACTTTTCTCAAAAATAAAAATTTTGAGATCAGTGTCTTTGAATGCTTCGACTCTGTTTAGTTGTTTGAAAGTAATATTTCATGAGATAATCTTTTGTATGTAATAGCACAGAGATTTCCACTTTTATGGCTGTGATTGGTTTATGTAAAGAAGTTGAAAGTAGACATTTTTTAGAATCAAATCCAACTTACTGGTACTGCGGATAGCTGAACGTCCTCGTATGTTCCATCTGACAACGACCTGGATGAAGGTTTGTTGTCTTGTTCTGCTTCTTTCTTCATATTTTTAGAGCGAGGATTTGTCTTCCGTTTTGCTGTTTCAGCTTTTTTCGTCTTATTCACTGCTGACGAGCTTTGCTCGCCAGTTTTAAGATCTTTCATCGTCTCCTTAGATCGTGCAGCTTTTGATCGCTTTCTACAAGCGATTAGTAGTGTTATGATAATGGGGATCTCGATGATCATACTGATAAGTACCTGAAGAATGGAGATCGTTTTGTTTCTGATTTCTTTCACGGACGCGCAAACTTCACCAAGGTATGAAAAGGTCAAAATGACATGAAGCACGGTACAATTGCGTACGCGACTTCTCTCGAGGCGGTGCAGTGGAGCGTAGCGCACTGGAACCCTTGCTGGCACCACTCATCGCTGCAGTTTGCGATGGTCCCACCTCGGTTCCAAAGTGCTGCCTCCAGCGCACCGTTTCGAGCGCGTACGCAAATGGACCGTGCTTCATGTCGTTTTAACCCTACTATATGTGATGTAGTACTGTAGCATCATTTGTTTGACCAGACTCGGCTTTTTATTTTAAAAATGTATTAAGCAGCTTTTCTGTGGTTTATTACGATTACTAGGCACTATCGTCATCGATGGTTGGGATTTCTGGTGATCTGATCACAACAACTCTCGCATTCTCTCTGCCTGACACACAATTCATGTCCTTTGATTGCGTCCGAATCAAAAACAATTTGCTGGTATGCGAACAATCATTAACACCAGTGATAATTCCTTAACATCCGTAAGATGGACAACTAATCTGCAGCCAGGAACGGATTTCTCATCTTTTATCAATGCACATTTCAATAGCAATCCTTTAGCTTTAAACGCTGGGAAGAAACCGTTCTCTTGGACACAAACTAATTGCGTGAGCCTCATCGCGGGTCAAATACAGAGGCCGAGATCTAAAAATTGGCCGATTGGATTTGGAACCGGGCATGACCGTTAGCTTTTATTTCTTAAGACCTGAACATTTTCTCTTTCTAAGATTCTCTTCTTGATTCGGTTGGTTTGATTTAAACATCTAAATCTGAGCCGATAGTGTTGATTCGGTTCTGAAAGTGATGTTTGCTTGTGAGTGAACAGACCGTAGGTTAGTAAAATATGTACAATGTGTGTAGGCGGATACATTAGGATTTTTACGAGTTTTCACTGCGGACTTTTTTTGAAGACGATGTTGGGGTATTCTCATATAGTGTGTTATTATAGCTGTGGTCTGTGTGCTAGACATCCTTCTCTATACATGCTCTCGCCTATTGGATAACAAATTCTGGAAAATTAGATTAATACCACGACCCAATATCGCTGCTATGCATCCTAGCAAACATGAAGTCTAATATTTTGCTGTATTTATGACTTATAAAGCTAGATTTACATCGAACCAATTCGCCGTTTTCAACAGTTTAAGATTTTTCGAACACTTCATAATTGCAACCCTCTTATTGAAATTAATTGCGCTCTGCTAACTTTCTATTTGTTTGATTACAGTTGAGACCTAAACTATCTTCAAAGAGTAGAACCTGTTTATAACGAAAGAATATAGGTATATGCTTTGGCTATGTAAAAAAAGTTCAACACTCACCAGCATCACCGTCTTGAGCCACCCATTGATGTTCTATGACCACACCGATGATTTCTAGGAGGGGAACTGATATGTCGAAATCACAAGAAAAAAAACAGAAGCAACAACATAATGGATTGTTGACTGAGTCCTATCACAGTTCTTCACATTATCAACTTCAGTCCACCGCCCTCATTTTGAAATACCAGCACATCACACCGGTCGTTCTGCGGGCTCTGTTGAGGAATTTCCATCCGAGGAAATCGCGATGCTATCGTAAATCAGCGCGTGTGGTTTGCTCCTCACTGGACCATCGGAGAACAGCCCTGCTAGTAGTGCTTCTATGACCGCTTCAGTCTCTACTGAATCGAAGACTTTCCTCTATGAATTTTGAAACAGTGTGTATGTGGTCAATCGTACTGAACTCATTTCAAAACCTTGTTTGCTCGCAAGACTGTCCTTCATATTGTTCTTTCCATCCTGTTTAGGATTACTTCTGTGAGGAGCTTGTAGATGACAGACAGTAAGGAGATTGGGCGATAGTTGCCCATGTTTTATGGGTCTCCCTTATTATACAACAGGACGGTCTTGCATATTTTGCTTTTAGCATATTCCATTGCTTAGGAATCTTGCATTCCGACAAATAACAAGTGAAGAGCCTTGCCAGTGTGATGATGAGGACTGGCGGTGGGTACTTCAGATGTTGAGGTTTGATTTTTTCGGGACCGGTTGAAGTACGATTCTTCACATGATCGCATGTCGGACTTCACCTCTGGAATGACATGTTCATCTTCCCTCAGATGGTGAGGAGGCAAGTGGACATGCTTGTAGAGGAGATCAGAGTAGAGGTCGTAATATATCTTATTGAAAATTCTACAGCTATCACCAACCTGTTCTTTCATCGGATAAAAACTACTGAATTTTATTTACTTTTATTTGCGTTGTAATTGGCTCCACTTTATTGGTGGAAGAATCAGAAGTTGAAAAATAAAGTTGTTGGTTTATCATATTTTTTTGCTGTTCTAATCATTACAAATTACAATGAACTCAAAGACTTAGGTTTTGTTGTGACACCTGACTTATACATTTAGTAAACACTGTGACATGTTCGCTTCGCAGTAGACCATGAAGTTGCTTAATCTGTTCATATGTCGTGTTACAAATGATTTGCATATTCTAATAAAAACTTGTGAAAGCAGTGTTCGACCTATCCTTAAATATGCTACTGTTATTTTTAGTCCTCATAAGCAAGGAGCCATGCACTGACTCGAAAAAATTCAGAATAAAACGAGAAAACTCACCATCAGGTGCATCAATCAATGCATATCTACACCATAATCACTAAGTCCACAAGACCTGATGGTGAGAGCATTTTGATGGTGCGCTTTGAATATAGTGCATAGTGTATTTAGTGTTTCAATCAGGAATAAATTGTTTGATTTGGAAACTTTTATTCTAAGACGAAAGAGAAATGATCATATCATGGTTTATAAAATTCTTTATAGTTATAATAGCCTTTGATTTCCCTCTCTCAACTCTCTATCTCTTTACCTCTATCGCTGATTTCTTCTCCATCCAGAAGTGGATAAGATGTGGTCCAACATTGAAGATTGGCTTTACTATCTCTATGTGCTTAAAGAGGCAATACTTTGTACTTAACAAAGCCTTCATGGACTTTTTGACCATGTGCAAAAAGGTTTTCACCCTACTAAGATTCCAGTGTTTGATAGCAGCGTATCACGAAATAAACGATGTAATGATCTCTGTGAGCGAACATAGAATTCAGGGTGTGGATTGCCAAAATGAGTGTGGTTTCACTTCATTCCTCCTTATCGTCTTGAAAAATGGCTTGGGAACCGCCTTAGTTCCTTCGAGCTACGTTAAGCTGCTGAGAAGACCTCATGGATTCTCGATCGGTCGCTCGCGGATGCGCAAGAGTGGGTTTTACATACTTCTTAGGAGCAGACGCCATTTCTGACACCGTTTCCAGGACGATTGGAGGAAATTGAGCGCCGCCACCCTCATATTCGTAATCTACATTCAAACTCTATGTTTTCCGTCAGGTTGCCACACTGCGTCAATTTCAACAATTTTCAAAAAAAAAAAAAGTAAAACGAATTGTTGAGTGGATCTAAATACACACATGGATGAAAAAATAGTTAGTAAACAATTAAATAAATAAGTAGAATGTAAATACTTTGCATGTGTCATGTTTTGTTCATGGGCATGTCATGTGCATGCATCAAGCGTTGTTCTTGTAGTAATAGGAGACGGCTCTTTGTTTGATGCAGGATTTCCGACAATTCGAAAAGCGCAAGGTCCGGAGAAGTAATTGATCTGAATATTGTAAGATGATTGCAGAGAGGTATTGCAGTGTAAATAAGTAAAAACAACACGAAAAAGCCAAGGAAACTTTGTTTATTATTTTCCATTAGATAGGCCTATTATCTGCTATTCCATTCAAAAAGAATGAGAATTAAACTAAAAGAAAATATGTTCACAAGCAACAGCTATATTTCTTAATTTTCTTCGAATAATACAAGACACAAAGGTTTGGAAATTACTTAGATGTTGATCTTGGAAACACTTCTTTTTTTAAAATAAAGTACTGAAAGGCCATTCTGTCAATAACTGTCAGAACCACAATGTGCCACGATAGATCGTAGGGGTTCTGAGGTCCCAGGAGGAAAATGGAAAATGTATGATCTCGAAATGACAATTACTTCTGGTGATTTTTGTGGTAAGAATTATAGGGGCGTTCGAGGGACATTTGTAGTACTATGTACGAACATTGAGAAGCGGAAAGTGGGGGACGGTGCGGCATCGTCGGCCACCGGCATTGGCTCTTCATCTGTTAAAGAATGGAGATTTCGGAACATCTTGTAAATAATTAAAGCTACCTCTTTGAGACCTATGCAAAATCTAAAATTTCTGAGAAAGGAACAAAGCAGATGCCAAATAATTCGCCAAAAGCGAATGATTTTAATCCAACTTAGCCCCGAGGTTATCGACGTGACAGCATTCATGCACTCAGATTCTCATTTTATCAGAATATCGAAAGATTGCTTAAGCTAACCATTGGAAATCGTTGTTCTATTATTTTTTTTACACATTTGTGCGATTTCGATTATTGTGCGAAATTGTGGTTCGTTTTTACTTGGAACCTTTGTTGCAAAGACAGAAACTATCAACAATTATTACATCTTCATTACATTAAAAAAACTGGATTCGGTGTGGACAATCTCGATTCAGCACAACTATATCAGAACTTTGTGCAATTTTTATTATATGTGGACAGATGATTTTCGTACGTACACCAGAACAGGTGTTGTTATTTGATATGATTGTTATTTAATATTTAATATGCTCCAGTCCAGCTGTCAGGAAGCAGGATGAGATTTAAAGGTATCAACCCACGAATCTGGGGTGGTGCCGATTTTTGTTGGGTTGTGCCTATATGAAGTCGTAGATTATGGAGAGAAGGGTGATTCCGTCTGTTTCTTCTTAATAACCGTAAAAAAACGCCCTAAAAGAAGATACGGCTTCGGGCGTTTCGGTGCGCTATTTTCTACAACGAGTTCGATTGGAGCGCGCCAGCCTTGTGCATGCGCCGCATCTTTCCGGCCGTTTTTTGCGGCAATTAGGAAGAAATGGACGGAATCACCCTTCTTTCCATAAATTAAGACCCCGTATAGGCACTTGAAACCTGCAGCACCCCAGATTCGTGGGGTGATGCCTTTAATGCAGCTGGAGTGTTGAAGTTAACGTTAATGTTAACGTAGAGGCTCATCCCTAAAAAAGATTAATCCCGATATCCCGTTCACATATAATAAAAACGTAGCAAAAATTAGATGTGGTTTTGGTTAATTGCGAGTTTATTGGTTGTTTTGATAAACCTTCGGGTTACCTTTCTCTTTCTTAAAGGCATCACTCCACAAATCTGAGAAAAAATCTGAAGAAATGGACGGGATCACCCCCCTCTCCGTAGTCTCCCATCCCGTATACAAATATTCCACCTGAAATCTGCACCATCTCAGATTCGTGGAGTGATGTATTTAATCCTCCAGACAAGAACAGCTGTGAGTCAGTCATGTCTACCTTTTTGACACCTGCTAAACTGTTTATGTGTTTGTGCTTAGATTATCTACAAACTACTATAACTACCTCCAAACTCAAAGATGTTCTCTTCAAATTGAATTTCTCTAGTATTCTAGGTGTGAGCGAGGTCAAAAGTTGTCTCGGATACCCTATTTATTCTCTTTTGTAAAGTTCGTCATTATAATTTGCTTTTTTGCAGTTAGTGGTAGTTAGCAGTTCAAGGTTAGCAAGGTTTATAAGTCCTTCCATTTGAGCTGCCACCCACGCATTCGCCCAGAGCCCTTAATGGACTCGTCCGTTCTCGTTCAAGTTGGTCGTTTAAAGGCAACATTCCACGAATCTGGGATGGTACGGATTTCAGGTGGAGTATCCGTATACTGGATCGTAGATTATCGAGACCGAGGTGGTTCCGCTCATCCCTCCCTGAATCACTGCAAGCAGCCGGCCCCTGAATGCTGTTTTGTACGATGCCTTCTATTGCAGCGCGCCATCCTAGCATCCCTCTCTGCTTATCGGGGCAGTCCCAAATGATTTTCGACGAATCGCAGAGCGGA
The DNA here is from genome assembly GCF_031761385.1 of Necator americanus. Lineage (NCBI taxonomy): Eukaryota > Metazoa > Nematoda > Chromadorea > Rhabditida > Ancylostomatidae > Necator > Necator americanus. The sequence goes on from NC_087372.1 coordinate 32,808,137, forward strand.
GGCGGCGCAAAGGGTGGAGCGTTGCAATAGACGACGTCGTACAAAACAGCATTCTGGAAGTGGCTGTTTGTAGTGATGCAGGGAGAGATGAGCGGAACTACCCCGTCTCCATAATCTGCGACCCCGTATACGGATGCTCCACCAGAAATCCGCACCGCCTCAGATTCGTGGTATGCTGCCTTTAAACCCTGGTAACAGTTTATCTGCTGTAACGCTCAGGGTTTGGGAAGAGGATCACGCGCTAGGATTTTTCACCTTTAGCAGCAGGAGTATGACCTGTCGACGTACCACACAATGTGTTAAACAAGACCAGCTTTGCTGTACAAAATTTAGGCGGACTCTAGTTAGCTTAGTTCTTTCCTGCTTATGTTTTATGGTACATAAATGGATTTCTTCAAATAATACACAAATAAGCAATATATTCGCCAAACGTTACTTTATTTAGGAAAAACTACACGCGGATTGATGGCCGAAAGTGGTGCGATCATGACTTCACTCTTTTTGGGGGAATGAATGTGGTTGAAGACATGTCGGACTCATAACGGAAGCTGTTTCCTGGCGTTTCATCCGCCTAACGACCAGCCAGCTGGAGATTCGGCTTGACATCTGATATTGAGTAAGTTTGTCGGTTACAGAAGCGTAAAAGTTCAACCTCATTGAATCTTGGCATAATGATTGCAAGTATTCGTTGCAAATTTTCTGACGTCGGCGACAACGCCGATACACCCTTAATAAAGACTGTTATTAACAATCTTGGCTATTTCTTGACATTGTTAATTGAATATTTGTCGGTTACATTTGGTGCTGTTCATACGGTATCATATGGAACCGAATTTGCGGAGGCGTACCTAATCCACATACTTGTATAGTACAGGGAGTTTGCTGAAAAACTAGAATTTGTTTTTCTGACGAAAAAAAACGAAGTTGTAATAGACTGACTGATAGACTAGGTAATATGTACGCGGTAGACTTGGGAAATGCTTTTTTGTTTTTCTTTCCCAAAGTTACTGTTGTTATTATTATTAATACTAATATTGTTACTGTTATTATTATTATTATTATTATTATTATTATTATTATTATTATTATTATTATTATTATTATTAGTATTAGTATTAGTATTAGTATTGTTATTATTATTACTATTATTGTTATTATTGATATTTAGGAAGAAATACGTTCTCTTATTAGACGTAGAATGTTTTGCATTAAAACATTGCTATTCTGATTCCCAACACATCTATGTTGTGTTAGGTGTTTTCTGGGTGGAATCAGTGGCACATGCTGAACATTGCCGAGCGTCATGTGTTCTGCGATCCGCCTATGCATCTCACATGCGATTTACCTTCAGCGCGCTGCTTTCTCTCTTTCGCTTTTCTCAGCGATTTCTTCCAACCTCTTCGACAACACTTTCTTTGTCTCACTTTTCTTGCCATTCCTCTATTTTCTGATGAGTTTTCTGATAAATATAGCTAATTTTCAGAAATTTCTAGGCATCCTATTTTAGGAATGATTATGGTGGATTACCTAGCATAAAACTGTTACTCATCATCTCTACTTTTTCTTACGATCATGATAATTTTAGCGGAGCATTAAGTTCCGCATCCTGAATAAGGATCATGGAGGTAGGCGTAGATTTATTCGTTTGTCCGCTGAGACGTCACAACGCAGATGTTTGCGGCCATCAAAAGCTGTGTTTCTGAGCGCCTGGCAGTGCGTCTTTTTTAAAGTGTCAGTTGCTGATTTTTATATTTTTGGAAATGTATCGTTCACTCAAATTATACACATTGCAAGTTTGGTTTTTTTGCTACGAACGGCATAGATTTCGTGCGTCAGAGATACTCTTAGATGGTTTTGGACTCGCTCACGTTTTAGGAGGTTGGAGTTACGGATGCAGGTCGGATTGCTGAAGATTTTTGAAGATGAAGAATGAGGCTGAAGAGTTTGTTTGATTGCTTGCGTTGAAAAAAAACATAATAAGGAAATTTCATAATTCATAGTAGTAATAATGTAGTAATAGTATAGTATAGTATTATAGTAATTCATAATAATAATTCATTCATAATAGGGAATGGGGAAAATTGATGGTCTGAGGTAAAGAAACCAAGATTTTAATCAGTACTTGGGTAAGTGAAGCTCATTTGACTGAGGAGGGAAAGGATATTGCTGTGAGGCTTTTTTAAAGTTTTGATATCATCGAAAAACGAAAAAAAGATAGACAGGAAGAAGAAATGCTTGAATATGCAAAAATTTGACATCTGTCTGACGGTGATGATTAGCGTTTGTCAGGTGATGTTTGATCGAGAACAATTTCTTTTTCAAAAAAAAAAAGCTTTTGGAAGCGATCTTTTCTGTGACTTCGTTTCATACATATTTGATGTTCACCATCATTTTCCATTAACTAATTATTTATAATTAAAAAAGAGATCTTCATTAGCATGGTTTTAACTGCGTATCACAATTTCCGTTGGCAAACTGGCAAAGAAAACATCGCATGCTTCTAAAAGTGCATTTTAAAACCGCTAGTGCCATTTGGTGCTAAGCTGCCCTTATGGTACAGTAAACTATCTCATAAAACGCTATCCGCTTGTACCAAGCAACTTTTCTGTGTACGGGAGGATTCTATTTCAGTGTCGAGGCATTTGTTGCTGTAAAAATAGTTGATGAATGATGGTGTAAGCTGGCGAAGGCGGGAGGAACGCTGCTCTGTGATTGAGTTCCTGTCTCATGCGATTCCTATCGGGATGTGCACAGGAATCTGCAGATTCTTCTACGGGTTTTTTTCCAGCTCTCTACATATAGTTGGTCGTTTGGAAACAATGTTGGCATCTATTTGGGTCACATCGTTAATTTCTGGACATTCATAGGTTTGATAACCCCGTAAGATGGCCAAATGGTAGTTAAAATAGGAAGCTCGGCGAAGTTTACACAGTATCTTGGTGAAATAAAAACGATTACGTGATGCACATAAATCCCATCTGTTCCGATTCCATCACTTCTTAACAACTCACCACTCGGCCACACTGACATATCCCAACAATCAATCTGAACCAAACTCATTCCATGGGTTTTTCTACTTACCACAGCATTTTCCTGATGAGCTCCCTCGACTAACAACTGAAGTATTGATTTCTTTTAAAATGAACAGGAACATGGATGTTGATGATGGAAGCGCATCTACGGTAACTTAATTCAGTCGTCCAGGATTTTTTCAGTATGATTTTACAAACTTTTTAAAGAATTTCTTTTGTTCTGAAGTTGGTAAGAGGTTTGCCTGGGACTGCACAGTCGACGGTCTGAGATCATCCAGTCCTTTCATCCCTTCAGGGTCGATGAACTGGGATCATACTTGTCTGGAAAGAAAAAAAAAACACTGAATTAAAGGCATCACCCAACGAATCTGGGGTGGTGCGGGTTTTAGGTGTATTATGTCTATACGGGGTCGTAGATTATGGGAAGGAGGGTGATTCCGTCCATTTCTTCCTAATCACCGTAAAAAACGGCCCGGAAGATGCGGCTTCGCGCGTCCCGGGGCGCTATTTTCTACAACGAGTTCGACTGGAGCGCGCCAGTCTTGTGGACACAGTGCATCTTACGGGCCGTTTTTTTTACGGCAATTAGGAAGAAATAGACGGAATCATCTTACTCTCCGTAATCTACGACCCCGTGTAGGCATAACCCACCTGAAATATGCACCACCCCAGATTCGTGCCGTGATGCCTTTAATACAGCTCGGCTTGGTCACGGAGCTCACTCTGAAATTGCGCACGCACTCATAAACCTGGAACAATTCTGAATTGAAGTTTAATATAGAGGTCTCATCCCTAAAAGAGATTAATCAGGCCTACGAACTTTACTTTATGCGCTTTCTTTACAGTGTTTATTGCTCGCCATTGAATACGGGAACATACGGGGTTATCTTCAATCTGAGCTCTTCCCAGCAGCCACTAACTGGCTCTCGACAGCTTTTACGCTCTTCTGCGTAGCATTAATCTCCGTTGCGAACATATCTCAATACTGGTAGTAGAAGCCATTCTGAATCACATAATCGCCTGTAGTCGGCTATAGCCACCAAACGGAAAAAAGCTAGGCGGTTCTTTTTCCTCGCTTTTCTCCTGATTTCAGCAACTTGATTTGGATACGATTTCTCGGGAACCACTTCAAATTTTGACTCAGAGGAGCTTCTGCAACTGAGCCGATCTTCGTGGTTCTTCTAGATCCATAGAAGAGATGTTTCTTTCATGAAACGGTCATAAAACGTGAGGAGCAAAACTCATTGATAGATTTGATCGCCATCCTTCTTATTTCTAATGTATAGATAACTGCTACCTCATGTATTACAAAGAATCATAAATTTTCTGTACTATCTAAGCTAATTTAGTTAAAATCGTTCATAATGCGCATTTGCTTTTTTCATGGATAATGGATGGATTTCATTTTAGACCTATTAGTACTGTTACAACACTAAACTCTTTTTTTAAATTAAAACTCTACGAGCGAAAAGAAAACAATATTTAATTCCATCTCTGATCCTTCTGTTAAATCCAAAACCAGGAGAACGGGGATTTTTTCTTCTCTTTGTCTTATTTTCGGAAATACATAGTACAAGTGTTGTGCAAGTTGTCCTTCATATCCAAACTCTGTAAATGCGACAGTGAAATATTTGAAAGGGTTGACGTTAGATATTACTGACGATGATATTATCGATTGACGAGCTGATAGGAAAAAAAAAGATCGTTAGAACACCTCGTTAGTGAATTTGGTCGGCGATGAGAAAGAGCTGCGTCGAACGTCAGCCGATTTCTAAAAAGTGCTGCAATGGGTATTGCGAGGATGGTGCCTGGCGCTAAAAGCGCCCGCAAATTTTTTCTAAAACTAATTATGACTAGGGGCGGTTGGATACAAAAGGTTCGCTTACGTCAGCCAATTTATGCCAGGAAATTTCTTCGTTTACGTCCTTTCTCATGGTTCCTGTGTTTTGTCTCCATATGTCCTCCCAATGTTGTGATATATTCTCTATCATTCTTACTGGATGGTTCTAAAGTTCCACAAGTTGACCCTTGAATACCGGAGAATTTTATGTGGTAGCCTCTATAGGAGCTCACCTCCACTATCTTTACTTTGTCTTCTTTTTTTCCCTGAACCCAACTTTGTTCCTGAAACCGCCCTCAAAAGTTTAAGTTGAGGATCTTACCGTGAGCTACGACCACGAAAAGGTCAAAAGCATTGCAATCCTTGAAGGAAATATACAGTATAAATGTTTTAAAACGAACGTATGAATTTCAATGTGATGAATAAGGATCAGAGATGAAAAGAATGTTCAGATAAAGTAATAAACATGAAGTAAATGAGTAATAGAAAAGGAAGTGTAGATATAAGAAAATGTATATCTTTTGTAGTTCGAAAAGTACGAGCAGGCTCCACTGTTTCATAGTTTTTTGAACATATTCATGTGAAAATTTTTTATTGGAAGTATTTTAAAGGACTTATGATTTTTTCTGCATTATTTCTATCATTTATTTCCATACCATAGGCCCATAATGAAGACGGTTTCTAGTAGAATTTTGCCAAATTGATAGGAGTGAATTAAATATTTTTTAGTAGCTGCACCTTAAGCTATTACGAGCAGTATTAAGTAATTAGCTTATTGTTTACGTCCACTTTTGTCTCAATGGCTCTTCTCGTTTCTTTGTCATATATACTGTCACCAATATAGTAGGTTTACAATTTTTTTCTGCTACTCGAACCTTCTGATTAGAAATTTTGTAATAACTGTACTACTTGTCACTATACTAGTTGTGTACTGAAAATCTGTAAAGCTTTCAGGATGTCGTTCGAGACAATCTCGGTGCGGATGAACCGCAGTGATCCTAGTATTCGATGGGGATTCACATTACGTCAGCAGGGGAACAGAATCACTGTGGCAACGGTCAGCGACGATTTGAACACTCACTAATTTACTTTTCACGATTTCATCCATGTTCAACGATAATCCTGGTTTTGGCGCAACATAGCTACAGTATCCTACCATAAAAATATTTGATTCTAGGTCGACAAGGACTCTCTTTCGGATAAGGCTGGGATGAAAAGCGGCGATGAAGTGGATGCTGTTTGTGGAAGAAATGCTATGGTGTGTTCTTCGTTTCCAGGGACATTTTAAACGAAGCCTTAGTTCTGAGCTCCGAATTTTAAACGTAATTTAATTTTAATTGTGCTATTCATTAGCCAGTAATTTATTGGTTAATTATTCATTAAATTTAATAATTTAATTTTTATTCAAGCGCAAAGGCTTTTACTTTAACATGACAAATCATACGCGATGTGAAATTATATAAGAGAAAAGGTGCTCCCTTAGATGCTGGTGCCTTGTAGTCCTCGGTCCTCCGTGAAGGATAAGAACAAATAAGTGAGGAAAATATTTTTCAAGTTGTACAGAGAGGGTAGTTGGAGGATCGTTATCGGCAGGGCATCAATACCGTACCCGAGGTGACATCAGCAGTTAAATACTGAATATTTCTAGAATATGGGCGTGAACGAGGCGAACAACATCATCGACTCATCTTACCAAGAAGTGCATTTTAATCTAAGACGGTAAGTTCGTTTTATGGATTTTAGTCCTAAAAAAGGGTATGAAGAACAGCTGATAAGAAGAGGATTTTAGGTTCGTGACATCACACACTTGCCTACCGTGGACTCTCACCGAGCAGGACAACAAACTGGTCGTTGACGATATGCAACCTGGATACGGCTCTGGATTTGGCGGTGTTCGTTTGGGTCGATTTAACTATTAGTTGAGCTTAGACGAGTGACGAGCTTACAAATGACATAATCGAAAAAAAACACCCACTTCCTCTTACCGGTTTGACTTTTCATCTTTTCTTTTTCTGTGGAGAAATCTCTCATCATTACCGACCGATTCCCAGCTTTTCCAGGATTTCACATATGTGCTATGTTAGTGATTTGCAATAAACAGCTAGCATTCGTGGTCTTTTGCGTAACATCACACTGCAGAATCACTTGGAAGGTGTGAATCTAGACGAATTCCTACCGCTCACAACACAATGAGAACCGGAAAACGTTTAAGGAGGATTCGGGAGCAAGTCCTATCTAGAGACCGGGAACGTAAACTTGCAGTCGAAATTAAACATGTGCTTTCATAGATAATATAGATGAATGCGGTAGAATAGTGTTGTTGTGAACTACAAGTGTTTAGTTCATTCGCCTAACACCAGACTTAGAGAAAGCGTATCACGAAATTGATTCAGATGGAACTCCGATGGAAAACATAGAGTTTCGAAAGTAGATTTTCCGAATATGAGCGTGGTGCCGCTCAGTTCCCCCTTATCGCACTAGAAGCGGTGTGTGAACGGTGTTTCTCCCTACAAGGCACGTTAGAACGCACCACCTTTGCACACCCTCCCCTTTGCAAAACACCCCCTTCATTGGTCTTACTTGGACAGGCTGCTGAAGAGCCCGCATTGCTTTTTGACCGTTCGCTCGTGGATGCGGCGCGTGTGCAAGGTTGGGCCGTTCTCACATGCCTCGTAGGAAGAAATACCGTTCGCACGCCTATTAGGACGATTAAGTGAAATTGAGCGCAACCAATCTCACATTCATAATTCATACCCCGAATTCTATGCCTTCCATCAGATTCCCACTCCACTTCAATTTCTTGATACGCTGCGTTTGAATGGTTTCAGTTCTTTGCGTAAAAATGAATTGATGTAATTTAGAGTGTATTGGTAGCAAAAGAAGCAGAACTGATTGTCTTATGGGATTTCTCGAGGGATTTTCTACTTTCCAAACGATGCAAACATCTCTTCCGTTCCTCTCGAAAACTTGCATCAACATATTCTTTATGGGACCCTATGGCGTTCAGATTACAATGTGCACAACTTTTTCGTTTCACATTTCTCCCTGCTTTCTCCTCTCGCTTGCGATCTGTTCGGCGCTCCACGTTTGAAACGAAAAAAAAAAGAAGGGACGCTGCTGAAATTTCCTCGGGGATAAAATCAATAGTTGGAAAGTTGCTACAGAATTGACAGCATAACGGTAGAAGTTGTCACCAAATAGACACGATACCATCATACATTTGGTTGAGTAGAAAATGACGATTGCTGTGCATATTTTGTCGGGAAAAATGTACATGGGGGCCACTCACTGGGGTCTTTATTTCTCAACATTCTAACTTACTTTTTTCTCTTAGTAACTTTAGTTTACACTTTATAGATTCTCTAAGACTAAAGCTTAGGGCTTAGGGTCCCAATTGATTTACCCATTTACTTTGAGAAATAAGGGCGACGGGTAGTGGCCACCCAACTACATTTCACCCTATTTTGTCTAGTGGAGAACGACATGTTTGCAGTACTGGATGAATATTGATCGAATAACACCGACGGACGATAGACTCGTTCTGTTGGTTTGTCTAAATTGTGAAGTGTTTGGAAACAACTAAAACATCAAACTAGAACTGTAGATGAAATATTGGCGCCAAGTGATAGGGAACGGTGCGGTCGCGCAGCGGCTGCGTTGACGGAGGAGCAGCGGCGCCGGATGATCAGCTGTTTTCGATTTGCGTCCGTGTCTAATTTGCTAGTCTGTCCGATCCCTCGAAGTCGTGTCTCCTCAGCACCACGTCTGGATGGGTGATGTATCGCATCCTTTCGTTTTTTTCGTCGGTAGCTGATTGGACCGATGATGTGATTTTCTTTGTCGGGTTGAAATTTATGAGGTGGACGCCATTAGTTCATAATAATCTCCTTTTTTAGTTGCAGTTGGATTAGTTGGAGCCGAATATAGAGCCGAGGAAATCCCATGAAGGGAATTTGAAGGCGATATGTAAACTAGACGGGAGCACTTAAGTTTTGTCACTGAAAGTGATGTTGATGCTAGCAGCTCGTCTTATAAGTTTATCCTAATTGACAAATGTTTGAAAACAACTAAAACATCGTTCATGGATGTCCTGTTGATAAGTGAACACTTTCAGGATTACGGTCTCAATAGCTACGGCCGTTCCACCTCAGCGCATACGAAATCCTCATGGGATAAGTCGAACCAACGAAGTACGTCAGTGCCGTATCGGTCGAACTATCAGAGCAATTACTCGACGCAAAGGTGAGCCTATTTTCAAGGAACCCGGAAAATCATTTACGGCAAAATTTGCTTGTGACGGTCGTCTAGTGGTTTTTTGTTCGGTGAATTATGATAGTGTTTTGTAAATGGAACACATTTTGAACAGAATTTTTTTATGACCAGCACGTGGTCGAAATATATGGGTTTCTAGCATTGAAGCAGTACTTGTAGCTGTATAAATGCGTTACAGCAGTGCGGCCAGATAGAAAAAAAAAGAAACGAGGCGAAGAGCTCAGCAACTGGATTGAACGTCGGAAATCTCTGCTTTTAGGACTCCTCTAACGATTAAAAGTTAATTAGTCGTTTTCTTAAAGAATGATAACGGGAAACAAATATACAAAATAATATGTAATATACAAATAACTGAGAGCTCTTCTTAATCGAATGGATTTAGTGGGTATTTCCGGAAAGAACCAGAAGATTTTCTGGGGGAAGTAGACCCGTTTCTAAAGACTCATCGTCACCTAAAAGTTTCCATATTTTCACCATAGACTCATTGTTCACTTAAAAACATAAGTTTTACGGAAACATTTTGATATCTAGTTCGACTCGTGGTGCACCACATTATGGCAGCTATGTGGCTACAAACAGTCAGCCACGGATGTACCATAGTCCATCCACATATTCTCGGCAGGAACAATCCAGCTACAGTAAAACGCAGAGCAACTCAAAATCGCAGGTGAGTCTAATTGTTTCCTTCGTTTACAATTTTGCAATTTTACAATTTTAGAAGTTTTTTTACAGTTAACAAATTTTACGATATTAAAATAGTCCTTTTCTTTTCTATGTGAAGTTATATTACAGCTCTCCGAGATGCCTTACTGGTTCTTTGCTCATTTTTTTTAACTTTTGCACTTTTGCAAAGGGCTTATCTTTGTCTCGTAATTTGCAAAATAAACCCTTCTATTTTTAGGGTAACGGGCATATTCCTGGCTACTCCATCCATACTAAAACTAACTTCACTCCTGGTGACAATGTAAGACCTCATGGAATTGGGTTTACCTCTGGCGACAATGTAAGACCTAGTGGAGCCGGCGACAGAGGCTCTTCAAACGTAAATCCTACGTATACGACAAATTTCGGTGCCCAACGACATCAAACTTCGCGTACTTCGGAAACAATTCAACCGCCAGCAGCTCAAAACTATAGGTGAAAGTCGTTTTTTTTTTCTGAATATACGATTTCTTGCAAAATTTATGAATTTTAGTTTCAACAATGGTGTTACAACCACTGCCTACAAGCCAAGTTCTGGTGGACTGCCGTTGAATCAAGCGACTTTCATTCAAACATCGCAACTTTCACCTTCATTACATTCTAGTGCCGTTTCTCCAGGTAGATTAAGAATGATAATATTCTGAGCACGTGCTCAATGTATCTGTCTTTGGGAGGATAGGTACGATGAAACGAAACCATTGGTGACTTCATTTTTTAATCGTGCTATCCGATTTTTTTGGCTCGGTGCAATGGCACTTCGCTGCCGAACCCAGCCGTCTGCTTCAGTTTCAGAGACATTTCAAACGCTGCATTTCCCACGTGGAAACATATTTCCTCCGTGTGATGCGTTTGTTCACGGACAAATTTTTATTGGATAGCAACGTATACAGCCAAAAGGTCTTTTTTTTTTCTCCGCTGGAGCGCGTTTATCAAACGGGAGGAATTTTATTGGATACGGTCTGTGGATAGTGTTTGGATGGACTTTTTCTACACATGTTCTAATATGTACCCTCCCGTAAAAACGAATAAACAGTTTATGGAGGAGAATTATCAAAGACAGATTTTATTATTATTTCATAGCTAGTAGTCATTACTTTTATCCCTGTACAATTTTTTTTTCTTCTAAAATACAAAATTAGGAGGAACAAAAATTCTGTACCACTCGCCATCGCCACGGACACGGCAGCTACTCTCTCCCTACGCTGATATTCAGCATTTACAGGTATGTGCCACACGTACAAAATTTTCAAACTTAAATTATGCTGTTAAACTTAAATTATTAATTTTGATTCAGTATAATTCTCCAATGAATGTTTATTCCGCGGAGTCAGCAGCTGAGCAGTACACACAACAGACAGGACGACCTATTGAGTAAGCTGATCTTAGCCCCGAAATCTATTTTTATTCTGTTTAGTTCCATAGAAGTTCAGATTTTGAGAGCTAGAGTTAAGATTCCCAAATCATTTAGTGATCAGTACACACAGTAGACAGATCGAGCTGTTGAATAAGCTGATCTTCGTCCGAAATCTTTTCGTGTTTCTTGTTAATACATCGATCAATGGATCAACGGCATTTGTTCCCATGTTGATAATAGCGGTTGGGAAAATCACAAAATCGATTAAAAAGGGAAGAGTGTGAAAGAGAGCCAGCGTTTAGACTAAAGAATCATTTTTTAATCACTTTTCGTTTTTGTTGTGTTTATTTGCTACAAGGGGAAGACATTAGAGAGAGTATTTACATTTTACATTATTATATTACTTTATTATTACATTTATTATTATTACATCAGTTTTTTATACTGTATTATTGTATTTATATGCTAGAGTATTTAGGTCTATGTCCACTTATTTTACATAATTTGTTGTTTTTCGTCGTTTTTGTTTTGGTATTTGTATTTATTTGCGTTATATCCAGGTGCATATGTGTTTTTTTTCTAGAAATTACTCCGGATAACTACCAAGTAATTTATGCTATAGGCGCCAAACTATTTCGGTGAGCAGATAAACTTGAATATTTCTGAAATGATGCACATTAATATGCACATCTGTACCATCATCCATCGGATGTTAGTAGGACTTTGAAAACTTTTGGTGACTCGAGTTAATTCTCTTCGTTTTTTCAATAACCTTTCCTTGAAGTAACGTATATACATAGATTCGTCGAAAACGTCTTTTGTCAAGGTACACAATAATTTGATTCTAATAATTTCTTTGGAAGGTTTCTTTTTTCAATGCCACTAATCATTTTTTCTACACATATTGAATATGGAGATCGAGGAGATATTTTCTACAAATGTTGAATATAGAATGTTAGGGGCCGTGTTAATCCTGGCATACAATTTATAATTTTCAATTAATTGAAGCAGTGATTAATATGTACTTCTTATAATCAAAAGCAGATTTTGCTAGAATCTCCCGAGCTGAGTGTAATAATGGTTCAAGGAGCCTCCTTGTACAAGTTTTGTTATTAAGCGGAAGGAGATGATAGGTGTCGATATCGATTTTTTAGTTCAGTGAATGATGTTAAACTTTTAGTCATCGAAGTAAATAACGTAACGTTTTTTTTATTTATTTTAGTAGAGCTTCATGTGAATAAAACTGACCAAGAAAAAAATTGAGAAGATTATGGGATTGTATAATGAGAATTTGTTTTCCTCCATAGTTTTTATAGTTACATTTATCTAGTTCAGCGCAAGCCAGAACTCACCTTCATGAATCAGTGTGATCTAAGCCTTGCAAACTAAAGGTTATTTTAGGATATGTAGTGAGCTGCAAGAGAGGCCACGAAATATTGCAAATTGGGTCCGAACGTAGGAAGAAAAGTTTTCTCACCTCTACTCTGCATTGCATCGAGCTGATGGTTTTTGGGAAAAAATCTCAAAAAAGAAAAAAACTAGTGGTTTGAATTGAAAGAATAATGCTGTGAGATGAATTAGATTATTATGGCTGGAATTTTATGCTAAGTTGCAGTAAAATATTGCAGATATCTTATTAGATGTGTAAATTGATAGAATTCAAACTAATGTTGTTGCTAAATTTTCAATATGGAATGGATGATTATTTCATGAGACCTTTAAAAAGATCTTCACCTCCGTCAGCTAAGTATAATTGGTCTGAGGGTGGAGACATAAAATAGCGGACATTTTTTCGGTCGGTGCTGCGGAATACTTCTTTTCTTTAGAAGTCCCCAGGATTAAGCCCAAAAATTAAACATGCTATGTTTATAGGTTAAAGAAATCCTAAGTACCCCTTTTAGGATAAATATCCGACTTTCGAATCGAAATCCGCAACAATTATTTTGATTTTCTGTTACACATATAGTTTACGCACACTTTCGACGTACACTATGCAGCTGTGAAGTGCACATCAATCAGCAACTCTTTCGTTTTTTGTTCCATCTCGGCTGGGTAGTGTGTGGATTTATTGTAAACGTCGATTTATTCGATAAAAATCCATGCGATATACAGCTCTAAGTGCATTCCCTCAAGGTTGTCTTTTGCAGGGTGCCAAGCTACCGAACAAAATCACCAGCGTATCTTACATCTGAAACAAAGAAGGTAATTATTTACGTGAGCGCTGTTGTGTTGAGCTCTATCTGCTTAACCTCGAGTTAAATGCGCTAAATCGGGTTCCTAAATGTATTGCTGCGTGGCTATGATTTTTCACTGCATGTTTTCTTCTTGTTCTTTATTTATTTGCTGTAACACTGAACTGCTTTCCAGTCTTTTTTTTCAAAATTTATTTTGCTCATAACTGCGAAGGCTTGTTGGCTTGAGGATTATCACAGCGATTTCATTTCAAAATTAATTCTATCTAACAATATTTTGGGAGTGGCGCAGTTGGTGAGAGGTTCGCCTGCAACTGCAGGATCGCTTTGAAACCGTCCCACTGCCAACTGAACCTTTCATCCGTCTTGTGTCAATTAATTCATACGAGACTTGTTTAGGAGGATAAAATCACTCCCCTGCAATTCATGATATAAGCGGCACATGCGTTCATATATTCATGCGATCCTGAATTGAAATATAACGCATAGGGTTTGATCTTGGTTATCCTTAAGAAGAGTTAATGTGGACATCTAAGTAGGCTCCGTGGTATACGTCCAGCTCGCCTGGCACCAGAAAGCTTTAAAAAAATTATTTGTCGGTTCATTTTAGCACAGCTTTATTCTGTCGCATTTTACGTTCAATCTGTACTAACGCGATTGCGATCTAAATCTTCGAAGAGCGTATCAACAGGGACAAATCGTCCTTAATACCTTACGCTGAGCACTCATTACGCGTTTTGGCGCTTTTCCCTTAAGCCAACGCTAATAAATGGAGATGCAAATCGTCCAGGAATAAACTGAACTTCTTAAAACTTCACCTAGACTAGAATATTCGACCAGATGGTCTGTTTTCCAAGAGGAGTTCAGTAGTTTTGACTTTAAAAATACCGTTAGTTTTATCGATGTGATACGTTGGGAGCAAACGAAAAAGTTATACTCCTCTTAATTCTAGATCGATTATTTTTTTATCTCATCAGCATCTGACAACTACATCATCCACCTCGCAAACCTATCTGAAGCGTCTGCGCTTAGATCCTTTTTTCTCACCATAGCTATGCAACTCAGTTAAAAAAAACTTATGGCTGAATTAGAGGAGCCGAGCTATCTGTAACCGTTAGACATTCTTGGTGAGAACCGTGCACATATCTGAGAACGACACTTACCCGTTCTAGGGTAGGGTAAACGGGCTGGGTAAACAACGCGAGAAGAGTGCCTCTTCAACAAAATTGAAGTCAACCTCTGAATGGTGAGACCCATCGGCTACAATTAGCCAAATGTTGCACTGCAACGATACGTCCGAGTTCATGCGTGCAGTTGAAAACGTTGTGTGCAGTCGTTTTGGATGCAACTGTCATGTTGAACTTATAGTAGGGTCAAAATGAAATATAGCTCGGTACACTTGCGCAAGCGGTTGTGCTCGATGCAGTGCGGTAAAGCGCAGCGATTAGCATCAAGGGGTGACGCTCGCTAGCACCATTCATCGGGGCTGATCGCGATGGTCCCATCTCGAACCCAACCGCAAGCTCCATCGCGGCGCTTCGAGCGCAGCCGTTTACGCAACTGCACCGTGCTTCATTGTCGTTCTCGTTGTCGTCTTGACTAGAAATCAGGTCGTCTTGAACGGAGTGCTTGCGAAACAGTGTTTCACATGGAATGGAAATGTTAAAGAGGCGAAGTGTTCAAATGAGCTTCCACCTTATCGTATATTAAAACAAAGCTTTCCATTTACTTCTTCAGGATTGAGATCTTCAACTTATATCTCTTTGACACAACTTTGGACAGAAAAGGTGCAAAATCCACAGCGTAGAAGATGATTCCAGAGGCGTACATATTGGATATTTGTGTTTGCCACAATATGAACTTTTCTCCCACTTTGAGAAGACGTTGGCAGTAATCTGCCACGAATTAGTCTAGTACTAATTTCGGATATACGAGCCTATGACTTATATATGCATATGGAAAAGTTTTTAGTAAAACTTATTTTTGTTTCAGCGACGATGAATCTGAAAAACCCAGTTTCAGTTAATCGAAGCGCAAGAACACAATCGTGGTCATCGCATCGCTTCGCCCTCGGCTCAATCATCCTCTTTCAAAAGGATTAGTCAAGCAGTGGGAGAACCTATAAATTAGCTGCTTTTCAGAGAGGTTTCTAGTTTGATCACTAATAACTGTCAATAACTTGTTCTTTGCTCTTGGACTTCTATTTCTTGTATTATTTTGATTTGTTCAGAGTGAGAAGTGATGTGCTTTGTTAGGTATTGTTAGAGGCTAGCCGTACATATACATATTTTGCAGGATTTCTTAGAAATATTTTCATTCATGAAAACAATGTGCAATGTGCTATAAATCTTGGCTACAACGAAAACTTCGGCAAATGTGCACGAGTGTTATTGAGGAACAGTGAGACTACGGTGGAAAACATGTGGCTGCGAAAGTTCACAAACGTTCTTAGTAGTAAATTAGGTGTTGCTGAGAAATCCATTCACTATACACAACAAGAATACAAAGCAGGCAAGAAACCTGAGCTTAAAGATGTGAAAGTGGGTTGGTGTTGAGCGGGTGGACGAGTGCACCCGACATTTTAAACGAGTTCACCCGGCAATTCCTTGACAGTGGTTGAGTTGGCAGTTCTGAAAACAGATGTACACTAGACAGCACATAACATTGAATGGACATAGAACTTTCATTTGATAGTACTACATTTAAGTTAAAGCCAGTACCCACGAATCACTCATGTTGGTCATTATGGTGTTGGACGAGTTGTAATGTGCACGAGACGGACATAAATTGTGGTATAGTCGAGTCAAGATGCACGAAATTCGGTGTAGCTGCGTAAACGGCTGTGCTCGAAGCGGTGCGATGGAGCGTATCTGCAGTTTGTGATGGTCCCGTCGTCAGTCCCAAGCGTAAGCTCCATCGCACCGCTTCAAGCGCAATCACTTACACAGCTGCACCGAACTCCATGCTTTTTGACCCAGTTACACATGCAGAACATCCTTCTTGTTTAACTGAGTTATGTTAAGGAACGTACATCCGAATAAAGCACGAGTTTACAACGTTGTCGCTGACGGCATACTTAAAGGCATCACCCCACGAATCTGAGGTGGTGCAGAGTTCAGGTGGAGTATTCGTATACGGGATAGGAGACTACGGAGAGGGAGGTGATTCCGTCCATTTCTTCCTAATTGCCGTAAAAACGGCCCGGAAGACACGGCTTCTTTCGTTTTGGCGCACCATTTTGTGCAGGAGGTTCGATTGGAGCGCGCCAGTCTTGTGCGGCGCCGCATCTTCCGGGCCGTTTTTTACGGCAATTAGCAAGAAATGGACGGAATCACCCCCCTCTCCGTAGTCTCCCCTAAAAATTGTGATTGCTTTAATTGACACATGAACATCTAAGCGTATTAATGTGTGAGAAGTAGAGAACACTAATGGTGTAGACTTTTCAATGGAACTCAAAATTGATACCCTCTGATTTCTGATCGTTCAAAAACCCGTTTACTAAACTGGGAATCACTCTTGCGATGTTTTTTCCTTGACGCTACTTGTAATCCCGTTCACCGTAAAAGAATCTATGAAAATATTAGAACTATTGTTGGTGTCATTGACGTGGGTGCTGTCTTTAACACACCTATAGGCATTGTAGTAATCAGCTACGTCAATGATTTTCATAAGAACTCTTTATTAACTCCGCTTAATACTAGAAACAGTAACTATTAGCAAAGTGACTACACATCGACTAACTTCGGTGTAAGTCTTGGTGGCGGTTCGTAGTTGTTGTTTTTCGGAAAAGGAACCCTGAATAACGATAATTTTGTCGGAATAGGAATAAAAAAGTACGAGAAAAAAGAAATGTGGAGCATTGCTAGCGAACCTTCTAGAATTGTTGAGCTCTACTCTTTTTCGTGCATTTCTGAACAGTTTACTGTTCTTGATCCAAGCATCCCACGCATAAGTGAAGAGAGCATACAAGAACGGTAGAATGTCGATGAATATCAACAGCAGTACTGTGTAGGTGGGAAAAAGTGAATTCTTCATCTTCGGAATGCATGGTTGCTATAATAGTCAGTTTTCAGTAAGTTTGTGTACATAAAACAAATATTTAATCGTATGTTACATCTTCATAACATTAAAAAAAGTGGATTCGGTGTGGACTTATTCCTTTGCATGTTTCGTATGATACAAATAGGAGGAACTCCGGAGAAAAGGTATAGTCGGGTCAATACGACATGAAACACGAGTGTAGTTGATGTGCATTTGCGTACGCGCTCGAAACGGCGCTGTGGAGGCAGCAGTTGGAACCGAGGTGGGCCCGTCGCCAACTGCAGCGATGGGTGATGCCAGTAAGGATTCCACCACGCTCCTAGCCACTACGTTCCACCGAAGCGCCTCGAAAGAAGCCGCGTACGCAATTGCGTACGTGTTTCATGTCGTTTTGACCCTACTATAGTGTGGGTGGGGAGGGGATTGTAATCAAACTGTACTTCTGAGCGCAAAAAACGTCCCTAGAGCACGAAGACCGTTCTTAATTGTCAAATGCGGATTGTGAACGTCTCATTGAAAGTACTACATGATATCACTTAGCCAATCACTTCCAGTAAGCCTCTTTGGAGAGTTTAGCGAAGTTACAGCACCGGTATAGTAGGGTCAAAACGACATGAACCAAGCACGCATTTGTGTACACAGCTTCTCTCGAGGCGCTTCCATGGACCGTAGCGGTTAGGAACGTGATGAGACCTTTGGAGTTTTCACCTTAATAAGATCTTTCCTTGCTTCTTTTTTCCCTTTTTTCCTCATTTTCGTCTTTTCCTTTCTGCTTCTTTTTTAATGAGTGGGAACAAGGAACCTCAAACGATCAAGAAGAATATGCTACATTGAGTGCTTTTTATTCCTGTTTCGCGTTTATTAGTTGACATTGCAAATAGTACTCTAATTCATCTTTTTCTCAGAAACGTTCTTACCGCGTCACTTAGGTGTGTAACATTTCTTCAAGGTGGTTTCAATGAACATCACTCACAAAATCAAACAAATCGGGAAGGAATATGGCAGGACGGAAATTCTCTCCGTTCTCAAGGTAAGCGTTGTTATGCCGTTACGTTATATTATACTATTATGTGTATGCTTTAAGTTTTCAAAATATACGGCCGTAAAACTTTGCCATATTTGAGGTACAGCCAGAATGACATGATGCACGGTGCAGTTACGTAAGCGGCTGCGCTCGAAGCAGCGCGGTGGAGACAACGGTTGGTCTCGAGATGGGACCATCGCGAACTGCAGCGAACATTGCGGCAGCATTGCATTGTAGCAAGGGTCCCCACTCGTTCATAGCCGCTACTACTCCACCGCCCCGCTTCGAGTGCAGTCACACTTACGTAACTGCACCGTATTTCATTTCGTTTCGACCCCACTATAACTTTTCAGCTACACAGCAATCTTAGTGTTGTATCGAATGAAATCTGTTCATAAAACACCGTCCCACATGAATGCGAGGGCAAAAATTACCTGTAAATCAAATTGCACCAGTAGTTCGTGTGTTTGGAACTCGCAAGCGAATCGCTCCTTGAGAGTGTTGATCTGATATTCGTCGCGAGGGTACGCTTCCACGAATAATCTGTCAACCATCTAAAGAAGAAAATAAAGTTAAATGTCAAGTTGTTGTTATACGTTGCTCAATTAAAATTGAAGAAGAGTCACTTACGCCCGGGAATTTAGCAGCTCCCCATAGTAACGGATGAATTAAGTACAGGAATTGAGCAATGCAGAAAATTAGGCAACCGACAAGAATACCCTAAAAACGGTCTGTACAGCTAAACAGTCATGACAATAGTTATGAGAACTAGTTCTAGTTACTTACTCTGTAAATCAGTTTTGCAAGATTTCCCTCCACCGCGTCACAGTGTACCACAACGAGAATTGGTATGAGAGCAACTGCTAGGATCAGATTCCACCAAAACAAACTCCAAATTGTTGAATTTGTCTGAAAATTGAGTAGGTACGACACAGACGATGATTCTAG
Organism: Necator americanus; assembly: GCF_031761385.1. Taxonomy (NCBI): domain Eukaryota; kingdom Metazoa; phylum Nematoda; class Chromadorea; order Rhabditida; family Ancylostomatidae; genus Necator; species Necator americanus. Next base: position 32,827,542 of record NC_087372.1, read on the forward strand.
TGGAAAAGAACAAGGTTTACCATATTCGATTTAAAATCCTTTCGCTGTGGGGTTCGAGATTCATGCAACTAGTAAACTACTGTGTAGGTAACTGGCGCTGGTAGTTAGAAACTCATGCATTACTACTAACACTTGTTCGAGACTTGATGATCAGACAAGCAAAAATTATAACTATTTGGAAAGTTCTACCTTGAGTCAAGTTTCTGGATATGGATTGTTGGAAACGAGAAAGAATGGCATCAAATACGACGAAATAGCAAGCAATGTAGTGGGAGAGTGGGGTGTAACGAAGAGAAAACAGCCGTTTTTACTAGCTGTGGCGATCATGGCTGTTTTTTGTTTTGTTTTGGTTTTTTTTTTACGAAGTTTGACATTTACACAAGTGCCGAATACCGCGTTCTTTGCAATGCTCTGCGATTTTTGTCGTTCCATCCGAAGCCGTATGCATGAATCATTTTGGGTAGAAATTTTGGGTTAACTCTTTGTTACGCTATTAGTTACAATTCAACTGTTACAAGCACTTATTTTAGACACCTCTGATTAGACGGGGAGAAATTATAACTTTCTGAGAAACTATCCATCCTTAGTGAATGCTTGATTTTACCTATAAGTATTAGCTATCAAAACACCTTAGGAAAAAGGTTGAGGTCTTAACGCTTAACGAACTTCAACACAAGTCCAATCACTTTGGTTCTTGATACTACTTACTAGAAAATACTTAGAAATGACGTTGTAATCCTGCACATAAGATGGAGAAATTGTGTTTTTACTTGATTTCTTTAGTCTCCCGGCGTTTTAAACGCAACTTTTTTTTGGTAAGTTGTACTAGAGAAAAATGTGTTCGAAACTATACCTGAGCCCCATAGTAGTAGAAGACGAATTTTTGCAATATTATGGAGATATGAGTGTTTTTAAGAATATATTTTTGTGATCGAAAACTTGTGAACTGTATACTTTTGTCAAAAAATGCAGAAACTTGACTTTTTCTCAGTTGCATGACACAGTTCTGTTCTTCATTTTCGTCCCCATTTGGCTAATTATAATGAAAAACTACAGAATAAGTTATTTGCATGTCAAGCTCGTATTCCTCATACTACGAATTCCAATCAAATGGATTCAGATCTATCGGATTATTCAAACATCCACATTTCTGAAGTTTTTGGGTTTTTCAGAAGACATTGTCAACTGCGTTCAACTGCGAACCACCTACGCGTAAACATTTCCGATTCACGTCTTATTTACCATACTCGTAACTTTTCACAAGATCTGCTATTACTGAGAATGATCGGGAAGCGACGATTTTAGTAAATTTTCTTTGTTTCTTTACGTGTAAGGGCCAGGTTTTCCTGCCGCATACTAGCATATAGCGAATTTCTTTATTTGTTTATTGCTGTCTTTTTTTCTGATTTTTTCCGTACACTCTTGTGCTGATCTTAACGTAGGCTTTTTATCGCGTTGAGTTCCTTTAACATTTCTTTTGAAACACTCCTAATCATTTATTAGTTTTTCTATGTCGAAGTCAAACTATCTATCTGAAATATCTGTTTTGTTGATGTTTGATTTTATCAAAATAAGTGGTAAACGCTGATTGATCTCGTTTACTCTTCAACAGTCACTGGTTTCCCCAGTTAAGCACCTGAACTGTCCCTTCAGAAAATGCAACGACGGTCACGTGTGGAAGAAATGGCGTGATTAAAAGCATCGATAAGCTCGGTTTTTTTCGTTTTTGGTCTTTTCCGTACTTTGTGGACTCTACCCGTCGTCGAGCGCACTCATCCTAGGCTAGGGCATCCCGTTAGAGTTTTGGAACGACGCAGGCGTAAACTGCGAACCTCTTCCTCTTGTCGTTGTTTTAAAGGCAGCATATCACGAATTTCACTTGGTGAGAGAATCCGCGGGAAAAGCTAGAGAGGGGATTGTGGAATGCGGAACCCGGAGTCGTTCCACTCTTCTCTCCCTAATCGTAAAAAAAAACGGCGTGGAAACGGCATTTTTTCCTACGAGATACGTTAGATATATCATTAGATATTTTACTCCCTCATTCTTGGTTTCATGGTCTGTTTTCTTCTTTGCTGCAGAGGTAGAAAGGATAAAAACACAAGTAAATAAGTGTCGATGGTTCATATATTTTCGTTTATTTGTTTCTTTCTTTCCAATTAAGTACTGAACCGTTCAAGAAATTATGGTCGTTGAAAGGAAGATGAAAAATAAGGGAAACTTTAATGAAAATCTGTCGTTTTCTTTTTGAGTAATTATACAGTAACATTACTTTTGTATTTTATAAAGAGAAGTTTACAGTAAAATCAGCAGTCTTCCTTCTGTGTGTAGTGTTGAATTTTGACGTATATTAATTGGTCTGCCGTATAGTCCACAAAACGTTCCTATCCCAAAGCGACAGGAATAACCCTCTTCCAAGGCGTAGCGTTGAGTGTAAATGTCCAGATGTTTGTTAGAATTTCTACTGATCTCTACTATGCAACCCATATTTTAGTCACCTTTTTATTTCTTTTCTTATGCAAATATTGTGAAATTCTCATATTTCTGTTCCGGGAATTGGAAGAGGAAATAAAAAATTTTCGCTTCATGTTCGCAGATCATTTCGAGCGCAATTACAAGAGTGATAAGGAAGTATCAAGGGCGTTTGGCGGTGAGAAATTCTTTGTTTGAGCCACAAGACCGGCAAATGTGTGCTATGTATATACCAGAAAATCTCATTTCTGGAGTTAATATCGAATGTGAAGTAGGAATGTTAATTTATCGTCGAACTCCGTCATAGGAATATACATAGGAACAGAAAGGGATTTTTTTAAATGCACTTTCATAGCAGAGTTTTGATGACATGATTAAATTCTGAAGGAAATTGTGGACGGCGCACCTCTCTGATCAAGGCTGCATTGTCCTCAAGTTCTTCAACAGTCATCCACTGCCGTCCATGCTTGTCGATGTTGCTTTGGTTGTCCTTCGGGTAGTTCTCGTCCATCGCATTTTTCAATTCCTTAAATACACACTTGTACACATTTCCTTAAATGAATAGAGAATACGAGTAAGTATTGTATTCCTTTTTACTTAGCTGATTTTGATTTTCTTTAGAAAATTCTTTGAGAAGAAATGTTCTCCAGAAAGCTAGTGCTAACTGTTCCATCCTACCCGCTACCAATATATAGAAAGAGAGAAATTTCAATGAAAATTTTTTGTTTTCTTGGGAGTTCTCGCTTTGAACTGTCGTGTTCATTGTAAGTTAGACTGCTATGCCATGACTTCCTCAGAATATTCTGTAATAATCAATTTTGGATAATAGGCATAAGTGCAAGTGCACCGAAGCTGCTAATAACTCCTGAGCTAGTGCTAACTGTTCCATCGTAGCCGCAAAAGCATTGGACAATCCACTAATAAATCGTAATATAACCATTGCAAAAAAAAGTACCAACGCTCTACACTACGCTACCAATATACCACTCACGGTGTTGGGGTCCATGATGTTATTAACCCCGACATCCGGTGTAAACAAGGTGTGGGCTATGTGTGAAGTGTTGAGCTCTCGCGAAGGTTTCTGTAATCGCAAGTTACTCTCCGGTATTACACTGCACTGTCGTAACCGCTGCTTAACATTGCGGCGATTGAACAGAATGACATAGGTAATCGCAGTTGAACAAAAGACATGTGAACTCACGAGCTATGATTGAAGATTTTACTTAAAACTGAGGGCTACAAAGTTCAAAATAACTCTGGAACTAATCACTCGCATTCAATTTTTGCCCTACGAATGAAGTGATGAATTCTGGGAAAGTTTGAGCAACTCTTTCTTTCTTTGTAATGGAAGAGTTGCGTTTCTTTTTGTGAATATCTGTGAATTATGGTAGGGCCAAAGCGACATGAAGCACGGACAGTTGCGCAAGCAGCTGTGCTCGAAGCGGAGCGGTGGAGCGTAGCGGTTGGGATCGTGCAAGGATCCTCGCTACCGCCACCCATCTCTGCAATTCGCCATGGTCCCACCTCGATACCAACCGCTGTCTCCACTGCACCGCTTCCGAGCGCAGCCGGATCTACGCCACTGTCCGTGCTTCATGTCGTTTTGACCCGACTATATGATGGATTCAATGACCCTTTCATCCTAATCATTTCATTTCAGCCACAAAATCCACCTCGCAGCTATAACTAGTGTTCTGTGGACTTTCCGACAGGAACATCGAGAGTAAGGAATTCTAAAAAAGGCTGTTGTGTCCAATAAGCATGTCAACCGAACGGAGTTTCCAGAAACAACATCAAATAGACTCGTAAAAATGGTAGCATCCAATTACAGGTACCATATCACGAATTTGACGATTTTGGGGACTTTGTGGGACAATACAGAGTCGGGTTCTAGATTACGAGTATGAGCGTGAAACGGCATCAGTTCCTACGAGGTACATTAGAACGCGCTGCGTCCACAAGCGGGAAGTCGGAAATCATTGAGGTTTCTTCAGGAGCCTATTTAAGTAGAACTAATGAACTTGGCTGCTGAGGGAATCGCAGCATGTGCAGCGGTGGCGCATTCTTACGTACCTCGTAGCAACAAACACCATGTTTCAGTACGGTTAGGGGGGAATGAGTGGGCTACACTCATACTCGTAACCTACTATTTCCTACGTCCTATACCGCAAACTCTGTATTTGCTCGCATTGACCGCGGCAATAATCAACTTGGTGCTAAGCTGTTTTAATTCGATATTTCCGTCATTGCAGAAAATTTCCTACATACTACGAGCCAAACTCGGGGTGCGGCCATGACCTGTCTATGCAAAAAACATTAGATTATTTCCATTGTTCTCAGTTTTCTAAATTTCCAGACTTTTTTCTTGCCTTTCATGATTTCCCTTGCTTCGTCATTGCCATCCTTGTCGGCCTGTTCAATTTCCTCGCATCACCTCGTGATGCTTCAAGTTACGACATCGCCGTACAAATAGTAGCGGAGAGTAATTGGCGATTACAAGAATTTTGGTGACAATTTGGCACTTCACATTCGGTTCGCACCACATCTACGGCGACTGCAGAGGTGGAAAACCTACATCCCATGCAGCGTTGCGTTCCGTTCCTCACAGAAGGCATAAATATGCACTTCGGTGGTTTTTGGGCATGCTGCACTCATGATTCTGGTATATTAATTTTTGTAGTCTGAATCTTGTGGTACATTTTTGTTATCCATTACCAGTTGCACATACACATACATGCATCTATAAATAAGTCCAAAATTATGTTGAGGTATGATGGCACCTTTTTTCTGCAGAAGACGCAAAAGCTCTGAATCAGAAACTTATGTGGTGTACTTAAATGACAACGTGAGAATGACAGGAAAAGCTCGGATATTTGGATGATTTTGGGATGGCCCATCCATTAATTTATGCGAGATCTTCGTAAAAATGTACCAAAAATGTGAAATGTACTGTGTATTTAGAAACATGCATAGGTCATGAATTTGTTATCTCGTTAGGAAATAAGAAGCAGGTTTAGTCCCAGAAGGCGCTTTCAAAGGTTAATACACAAACTCAGCGGATAGATCTCAATTATCTGAAGATTATGAAGAAATTTTAACTCCTGTACTGCACTGCCCTGTTGAAAAATACTGTCCTGTTGAAAAATACTGTCCTGTTGAAAAATAGCCCTCTGCAGGCGAACGCTGTTTGAATGGGCGGCAAAACCTAGTGGGAATCGGCAAATCCACACTAATGAACAAAACCTTCGCAGAAAATTTTTTTGAATTTTTTTTCCAAAACAATTCAGAATATTTTCTCGAGCTGGATTTTTTTTTCAACGCAATCGAATATTTACGAGGGCATTCACTTATCTCTTCATCAATTTTATCACTCCAAACTTTCAGGATTTCATCTACTCCCCGCTTCTTACGTTCGTTTGTGTTTCTGTGCCAAAACGTTCTAGAACGAGCTAGATTTTGAGAGTCAACACTCGGGGAATGTGAATTTTCCTCCACGTCACGGCTTGAATATCAAATATTTCCCATTGTTTTCCTTCTACTTAGTATTTTTAATGCGTTGACTGCCGCGCATGTTTTGGCGCTTCTCTCATTTCTAGGGAACGGGATTTTGAACTTGTCTTTTGGTTTCAATGATAGTGGACGTGTTTTTCGTTGCTCTTTTCGAAATAAGTTTGAAGAAAAAAGTTATTCCGAGACAAATGGCAAAGAAAGAAGCAGCAAAAATAATTTGGATTTTGATATTAACGGATCAGAAAAGTATTAGCGGATAGCAAACAGCTAAAGTCTCATTTCGTGTTGTCTTCTTTGTTTTATCGATGACTCGTTCAAGGAAAGAACATTGCCTGAGGATGTCGCACTCGCGTTTGTTATAACAATTTAGAAACAATTAAAAATCTTTGAATATGTTAGATACTATGAGGAAAAGTGTATAGCCGAGCAAACCTTCGCTATTTGATGTGTCCTGTTCACGTATGTTGTGAGTTCGTCGTGTACACTTTTATGCATCATTCCATAGATGCATAAAATAGATGCGATGGTGACAAAGCAACCGAAGATGCACATACCAAGCCGTCGGTCCAATTTTGATTTGTATCGCTTCATACTCTAAAAAAATATAAGTTTATTTATATTTCCTCGAAGAAATTAGAAGAGTCTATCAAGTTTTAGAGTCTATTAAACTGGAAATTCTCTTCTTCCGCATATCTTACCACTTTTTTACGCTCCATCCTTCGAGTGATTCAGAGGGTGGAGTAATCTAAACTTTGAGAAGCTCTATATTGTTATTATAAAAAAAAGTGGTGAAAATCACTGAGGGCGTGTAATAAACAGTGAGGGAACACTTTAACTTGCAGAAAAAGAGGACATGAAAAGGATATGGATTAAGGATCTCACAAGAGAAGCAGAAAAACAGATAAAATACGAGCTGCAGTTGGTGTATCTTTTAAGGTTAGGGGTCAACCGCTAGGTTATGAAGCAACCGCTCATATGTACTCTATGGAAATATACTGTACATTTTATATGCATGGAAAATTCTTTGACATAAAAAGTATATTCAAGGTACAACGTTGTTGAACTTGAATAACTCAGCCAGATGAATGTGATCCAACTATAATAAGAAAAATATTCGCTTAAAAAGTGTCCTTAATCTTAAAGGGTCAAGTATTACGACACGAACCCAACATGTGTGTTTATTTAACACTACACGCTAGAGCACAACCTCTATTTATTAGTGGGACGTGGGACAGATTGTCGTAGTTATGGGAGAGTGGATAGGTGGTTTTCGTGTTGGTTCAGTCCATCTATTTGTTCTTTTTTATTTCAATTAAGGATCTGACGTTTCGTTAGGGGCTCTTGCCAAAACCACTGCAACATGGGACTATTCCACCCTACCGTATCAATGTAGTCAGTTTTTTAAAGGTGTCTTTAAGCGCTTGGGATAGGCTAAACCTAACTTTAAAATTTAGACATATGTAGGCTCTTCACCGGACCCTCGAAAAGAAAAAAACTACATAAATTGATCACGTAGAGTGACAGAGTGCATACAGTTTTATTTTCTTTTTTTTGCTGCGCCTATCGGTAGTGAGAGAAGTTCATGAGGCCGTATTTACACTCAGTCGCCCTCATTTCTTTATTTATTGAGTTCGAACACGTAGTTTCCGTGCAAAAGATAGAAAGACAGCAACCTTAGGTGTCTTGCACTTGGAATATGATACTGTGACTATGAATAGTAGTGCTGCGAAGATTTCATATTGTCAATTTTCCCTCATTTTTGAATCTAAAAAATCCTCGCTTAGAGATAATTTTTCATTTAGGAACTAATAACAAACGATATAAATCTAGTTCCGCTTTGCAAAGTGCTGAGTTATTTTTTCATTTACTTTGACACTTTGAGCGCTTATTTATACGAATATAAGAATGAACTGACGAATGAATAAATACATAAGAAAACTAACAAATAATGAAGTAATATTTTCTGGAACCAATGAGAAATGCATCGAGAATTGTCCCTGTGCTGCTATTGCCTCCAGAATAGGCCTCCAGAGGCCAGGAAATTTTCGAAAAGAAATAATAAATAAAAGTGGATCAATTGATTACAAAAGAATATCCTCTTAAGCAACAAGATCGAATGGGAGACTATGAAAAGCAAAGTGAATTTTTTTTTCGTGCAGATATTTCGCAGCTTTTGAAATTTTCTTTCGAAGACTTGCTGGCTTTGAAACCTGCCTGGGAATAATCGGCTTTTTAGATAGTTTTTCTATACGTTTTTCTTCAAAATAGATATCATAGTGCAACACTTTTTTACCTGCGCAAATAAAAAACTCGAATTCATTTTTTTTTCATGGACTTCCGGAACGAGCCAAAAATTGCCATCTTCTTTTTTGTTTTAGACTCTTGAACTGGAAATTGGTTTTGAAAAATGTTCTTTCGAATTGAAAATGTTTTTTTTTTGAATTACTGCTCAGCAAAAACAGCAGATAAAGTGATACGTAGTCGGTGACTATGAATTGTAATCAACAATGCTCTTGTGATGATCTGTGGACTGAAGAACAAATAATTACGGCAAAGGAGAAAGAAATCAGGATGTTATTTTTCGATATGTAATTTCCATTTCCGACAAATTTAACCTCTTCGTATAGTAAAGGAACATTTAGAATTGCTGTTTAACACAACCGAAATAAAGCGAAATATTAGGATATACATGCTAAATACTTCACTACAAAGCCAACATCTTTATGCTTTGACGAATAGCTTTGAGAAGTAAAATGGGCGAAAATTGGGAGGCTAAGGAAGAGTAGGTAATTTACAAATGAAATAATGAAAGAGATAGACCACGATAATAAAATAAATAATAAAAAATAGAATAAAATAAGTAATAGTAAAGACAAATAATAATAAAAATAGAAAATAATAACGAACAAACTAAACAGCTATTTTATTAGCTTGATGTTTAGGTAGTTAGCGGGATGTGGTTATGTAAGGTTTAAAGATGTAGAAATGAGGTTAAATGTATTCAGCACACTGAATCCTTGGAAAATTTGACCTTTTTTCTGCTCTAGTCGGATCTCATGGAGTTTGAAGAACTAGTATAAGTAAACCGATTTTGAATATTTATGATTTACTATCTCTAATATATTGTGAATAGTTCTGCTAAACACAAAGGTGGAATTAATGGCGATAGCCTGATTGACGTGGGCTTGGTAGCGACCAAAACCTGCAGACTTTTGAGAGAAATTATCCTGTAATAAATCCATACCCAGTAATTAGAGACGTAACGTGCTATTTAGTGGGAACTTCATTGCGAAAAGTTACCGTTTGTCCTTTGAAGTGCAATTCAGGATTTATTGATGGTCTTTTTTTTACTTCTTCGGTATTGTTCTACTTCACTCTTTTATTACTTATTGATTTTTGCATATACATACATATGCAACAACTAAAGGGTAAGGCATAGTTTCGGGTCGTTCCTGTTCTCTTATTCCCCCCAACCCTTCTTCTTTTTGTCGCCTTAATCGTGGTTAGGATGAAAATCAATGAAATCCTGATGGCTGTTCAGGAACCTGATTTTTAAATGTTAATTTTAAGAAAGCTACGGTACAGAAATGTACATTCGGAGAGAAATTTCGTTACTGACCGGTTTAGAAACTCGGTAGTTTTTCTATAGATTTTCATGACAAATTAACGAAACCCGGAAAAAGACTGTAGCAAAACGAGAACGTTATCTGCTATAGGTCCTTTTGTGTGGACACAAAAGTGCGCCATCGAAAAAAAAATAAAGGAGAAAAAAATGAAGTCTACTAGATGCTCGATAGCGTAAACATGTACTATTATAGGAGGTCTTCGACTTGATTACTCGATGTAGGAGAGATTTTAATAGCTACAGTAGTGTAGAAATAAACACATGAACTGAAAACAATTATCGAATACAGCAAGTGATACAATTGTGCGACAACGATTACAACAATGGTGGCAAAAACGTAATAGCATTAGCAGCGGGGGTTGATGATTTGCTGTCAATAAGGGCGGACTGAGAAGACGGTCGGTCAGAACTTGTTTAGAGAGAATGCAAGTGGGAAAAAAACCTTTTCTTAAACATCATGGCATCGTTGTTATGGAAGGCGGTTGCAAAGAAAGCAGAATGAATCGATTCTAATACATCGGATCAATGGTCGGTTATATGTGCGTTTAACAGAAACTTCTTCCGTTCGAGTATTTGGTTTCTCTGGCGCCGATAAAACAAAGAAGAACAAACAGAAACTGAACGAGCCGGAGTTGTAGGGATCTTAACAGTGATGTTATCCGCGCATGTTGGAGTTTGATCTGTTGATAAATAAAGTGATAAATAAAATAAATCGAAGTTGTTCGAAAAAAGGCGGAGCTTCAGTGCGGTTCAGTCCAGAAAAAAAGAAGTTCTTTTGCGCCGTGCAGAAAGCTACATATGAGAGTTAGGAATCGCGAGAATACTAGAAAAACGTTGGTAAGGCTAAAAATATGTTATTATCGTAGAACTCCACAGTATATCTATTTTATCTCCTCAGTTTCATTAGAATTCTTTTGTCAAAATTATATCTGCTACCTAAATATTTTCTTTGTGAAATCATTTATTTTGGAAAAATACAATCAGCGAAAGGATCCCATTTTGCATAAACCAGGCATGCATACATAGCTGATACGGAGTGAATTAATTTCGTGAAATGTATAGTATAAGTAAAAATATATTTAAAAAATTAAATAAATTAAAAATACTCAACAACTTCTATTCATCGAAAAAATTGCAACGATCGTCGTTTTCTATCAATGTGCCTACAGGATTTTTAGATGGAACCTTTGTTAGCTTGATTCTCTTGTCATCTTCGGAGGACTGAAAACGAAAAAAGCCGAAACGTCAGGCTAATAAAGGTTCCATCTAAGAATCGCGTAGAAACACTAATAAAAATCATAAACAGAAATATGCCGTGGTTCCAAGACACGAGAACGTTTGAGTTGTTATCGTTGCCGTAGTTATTGCCATTGGAGAAAATTCTTTCGACTTGTTCATGCCGCAAATCTAGCAGTTTCGATCGGGATGAATCCTGTGTGGAAGTTAGTACCGCTGTTCGCCTGAGGTAAGGGAATGCGCAAAGCGGCAGGTAGAGGGAGAGAAGGCGCGTGTCAAGCAAAAAAAGTGCGCATTTCCGTGATTGCGTCGCAGATGCCGGGGAAAGTGATTCGAAGGAGGATTTTCTTTTTCTTCCTGAAGGATTTTGTCTGGTGGAAGTAAATGCTCTCAATTACTATTTTAGCATGAAATGAAAGTCAAGCAATAGCACGTGTAGAACAAAATAGAAGCAAAAATCATAAGAATGAAAAAATGTTTGAAAAACACAAGAAATGAATTCATCATCTTTGACAGAATATGAGAAAGCGATCGGTGTAAAAATTCTGAAAAAAGTTGCTTTCTCCATAGATCTTTTGTTGATTCATGATTTATTGGTGTACTACGGAAAAAAGTTCCAGCAAAAGAGCTCAGAAGAAAATTTGTTAATAACTGTTTGTTCATGGAACTCCATTCGAGTGGCTGATATTTGCTCGTTAGACATCCATAACTGGTAATGCAAAAATGTTTTGATCAATCAGAAACGCATAACCATGACCTTCTTACGATCACAGCTGGGATCCAAAAAGTGATAAATGCGCAAACTGAGACGTTGCATGGTAAGGTCCGATTGCTGGTGCGGCCACCTACGGCCACTATTCATGGATCTTACACCAGGTTGACCATCAAACCACAGAGTTCTTTGACTTACAGTAATCAGTTACCTTTTACACAACCATTCATGGAGTTTACTGCCTTTGGTTAAAGTCAGCATATCAAAACATTGACAATCTCTGGGATCTCTCCAGGAATAGGTGGGATCAACGGTTTAGATTAGGAGAATGACCGTGATCATGGAGAATGACCGTGATCATGCTCAATTCGTCCTCAATCGCACTCTCAATCTAAAAACGGCCTCCCCTCCCCCTTCCCCGTACAGAATTCCCTGCACGATACCTCACAAAGCGTCTTCCTTGTACACGCGCCGCCAAGGGAGGATAATCAATGAGTTTCCGTAGTTGTCTTCTCAAGTGAAACAGGCACAGGTGCTGAAGGCACCTGCGCATTTAAGAAGATGGCGTTAAAGGTGTCTCGTAGGAAAATTCGTTCACGGAAGCTCTTTTCCACAATTTTGAAAAAAAAAGATGATTAGATTGACTTCAACATGGATACCCTCATACTTGTAATCTACACCAATAACCATTTTTTCCCACGGAGATACCAACGCCTTCATTTTCGTGCTATTCTGTCACTAGCCTGTTAATTTTTTTCCTCAAAAATAGAATGTAGTGTTAGTTTAGCAATTTTTTTCATTTCTGAAAGATGAAACACTGCAGAGAAAAAAAGAATGAATATAGAGAGGAGCTCTCTTAAAAATGTGAAGTCTCGACTAGCCAAAAAATTCGCCGATTATTCAAACGAGTGTCTGTTACATCTGATTCATTTTGTTCCGAACGACACATGGGAAAAAATTTCATAGGCGATACCTGTAACAGTCGTGTTTTCCCTTTGATCCCGTAACTAAATCTGTGGTGCTGGTTCTGAATGGAAGATACCGAAGAACGAATTATTTTTGAAATCGTCACTAGTTTTGAGCAAGAACACTCTTCGTCCATCAAACACAAAATACACGTCTAGAACCAATTTCGTTGATGAGTCGTTTCGGGAGCGATGACTTAGGATAGCGATGTTTTTTTAAGGTTTGCTCTGATGGTAGAAATTAGCAAAAGTGGTGAATTTCTACCTTTGTGATAGAAAGAATCGAAAAAGACTTCGGTGATTAATGATAATGCGTTTGGAGCGTAGGCGGAAGATCGATTTGTTTTTAAAGACACTGCGAAGGACGTAGGAATTAACTTCCTTAATGAAAATAATCAGAACTTTGTTGTATGCAGGGTCATTAGTCCCTGTAATTGTAAAACTCCTACAATTTATACCTTTTTGGTTTCAGAATGATGTTAAAACTTCTGGAAACAGCATAAACGACCGAGGAATCTCTGCATCATTGCAAAAAGATGGAAAGCAGTACCTTCGAAAAAAATCTGGATGAAAAATGAAGTAAATAATTAGAGAGATTTTGGTAAAATAAACAGGAAACGTAGCGCATTCCGTGGCGTGCAGATTTTCTCGAAAGTTTTTTTTTCTCACATAATGAATAAGAAGGAATAGATGAATGGTTAGGTTGAGGAAAAAAATATAAGAGAAAAAGGGGGATTGAAAGGTTTACTAAATCGAACATTATTGCCAAATAGGCCTGTGCTTGGCAGGACCCTTCTACTCTTACATTCAGGGTCTGCCTGTTGAAGACTGAATAAGAATGATAAGTGGATGACTAGAATGTGAGGTAGAAAAGAATTGGACATAAAAGACCATCGGAAGTATAAAAATAGTTATGTGACCTTAAATTCCCTAGATGCAGATATATAACACAAATGTTTTGCGAAAGTGAAATTTTAGGCCTGTTCACCGTTTTCCTACTAATTTTATGTTTAAAAATTAAGGAGATAATAGGGAGAATGGACAAAGTGAACGTAGATTTTTTTATGATGTGCAACTTCACTGTACAATGAAACTAGAAATCTCCTAGGTCTCAAGATTTTTAGTTTAGAATTCTTCGTATAAAAAAAGCCTGTCATTTAGAACTTCAATAACGAAGTCAACGCAATGCAAAGAACAGTACAGCAAATATTGCAAATATGCATTTTTCATGGTTCGCGTGATATTGCACGAGAACGAAGAAAAATGTGAAGAAAAACAAGCATATAACGGATACTACAAAATCATTCATTTGAAGCATATTTTGAACTCTTTTTCTGAATGTTCTCTTCAAAAGGAGCTCACTTCGATGGGGAACCCTCCGAAATCTTGTTGTCCTAATTCAATACGTTTCTGTTTCACAATGTCTGATGTGAAATCATGCGCATATCCGCCACCGCAGAGGCTATCCCGAGGTGAAAGAGTACGGTCAAAGTTCAAGGTGATAGTGAACACATAAAACGGGACTAGCTGCACGGCCTTCTCAAGCGCCGAAGAGCAATTTCGGACATTGAGAGAATAACGACGTCACCGCCGTCGCGTTCAATAACTCACCGGTTTTTGGGTGACGTAGATCTTCTGAAGACCACCACCACGCAAGTTTCCACTACCTTTGTGGTTATCACGGATCGAACGAGGTGATTCGGAACCGGGCGACTCCATTCTGAAATAGCCAAGGAAGAATTATGTAAATGAAAGCTCAATTCGAAACCAGCAAAATGACAAAAATCTTCTGGAAGGGTTTTCGTGAATCGTTAAATCTTCCCGTCAAAAGCATGAAAACCACGTCGAGACGCCTGAAATAATCAGCCAGACCCTTTTTTGAGACTATTGCTTAGGTACAGGATTAGAATTCCACTAATACACGGAACATGCGATCGAAGTGTTGGTTTTCGTTGGAGATTTTCTCTTTCTAAAATGATGTCTAAGCTATTCGAAGACGTTAGTTTTAAAGTCAAGACAGCAGAAACCGGACCAGGTGGCGGAAGATCCGTGGCGCCTCAGCTTTTGCTCACTTTGTATACACTCTAGTCTACACAGTTTATTTTAAAACAATAACTATAACTAAAAAAATAACAATTAAATGATAACTATAATCATAAGTGTTTAGCCAGGAAGAATTTCAAACCTATTTCAACGCTTACCCTTCAATCTTTTAGATTCTGGAATTCATATGATCCTACAAAATTTCCCCCACTATGATTTGGCTACAACGTTAGTGATTTAATTCGATCAATCTAGTTTTTCTATTATTAATTGATTTCTTTATTTTGACTGCAAAACATTCAAATTTCAATGCAAATGTTGATGTTAGGGTTTTAAACATTTAAGGTGGAGATTAGGCAGCGCACAGTCACAGATCCATTAGGAGAAGGGAATGTGAACCCCTTACTATAGGAGAAAAAGGGTGTCAGCTAAAAATGAGGAAAGTGGTGCCTAAGCTAATGTTAAAAAATTTATGCATGCGTATTGGGATTTCTACAACTGTAAATTGTGCCCTTTCAAAAATTTTTTCCAGCTGTTTTCCTCCAGATGGCGATACGATCAAGTGTTTTTTCTCGTTTACCTTTTTTTATCGATCATTTGCAAGCCCGGAGTCGACATTTGTAAATATACTATGTATTTTCATGAAAATGTTAAAATCTTCCCATTTTCTTGGCAAATTTAACGATTTTTTTCGACATCACGTTTTCGGTAAACGGTCAATCGCTGGGAACGATGATGAGTACAAAAGAGATTAGTGCCATGTAACACTGGCGCATTCCAGAGTGCGTAAAAAAAAGTCGCAGAACTACGTTCAACAAACGTTCCACTTCTTCTTATCGATACACGCAAATATTTCAAACAGAACAAAATGAGAAACCTAATCGTGATTGTGAAATTCTTAGTAGATTTTCAACAATGATGGATTTTTTTTTGTATCGGAATCTCTTTGAATACGAAGTTAGCGAGGATGTACTGGACAATTAATGTGCAATCAATACGGTAACACTCTGTTTATACGGATGAAAAACAAGTTTTCAACGTAGAAATGCGACAAAAACAGATAGGAATGCAATATTCCAGCGGTCCCAATGTTATCAGAACAACAAATCATAAGGATATAAGGACATCCTAAGGAGTTGCGAGACACAAAGACGGCTCATCTAGGAACTTACCGTATCGTTGAGATCTGATCCTTACTACGTGTGGAGGATGGACTCTCGGATGCCGGCCCGTTCATCGTGATTTGCTACGATATGACTGCCGATCTGCAATGAGTGCTTTATGGAGAAATTTTGTCGTGACATAGGGTGCTGCATGCGGTTACGAGACGACCACTTGAGGTAGTGGGATTAAAAAGAGGTTGGGCTGAAACGGTTTGTACTGTTTGCACAGGGATTTTGATCTGGAGCTTTCAACTGCGATGAGTGCCGATTTTTTTTGGTGCTGAACACACCAATAAAAGCACTACTTGGCTATTAAAATGTGCGCAAGACTACATGTCGGACTAGTTCTGTGCGGATGAACGAACGATTTAGCCCGTTACGGCGACGTATCTGCATGACGGTATTCACATTGTGGATGTGTTCAACTATGATGAATGATATGAAATTAGACAGCAAATGGGGCTGAAAAGTATCGGGATCGCAAGAGTTACGATGTAACCGCGAAAGCCGAATCGATCACCTTGTTGTTCGCGTCCGCAACCCGCAACCGCAACCAAACACGAAACAGATAACTGTCATCACAAATTCCGTGTAATTAGGCTGGTTTCAACAGCGATGAGGGAGCGGACACCCGCCGCTGATGTTAAGAAAAACGTAGACGGCATTGAATCGCAAAACTTTTTCTTAAGGAACTAAGCGCAACTCCGTTCGATGAACATTGTGAGAAATTAGCGCCACTGTCGCCACTGAACCGTCTTCAATGTACTTTCTTCTTAGGAAAAAAGATGAAGTGAAACTCGTTTCAATGCAGCGGCGGCGTGAAGCATTGGTATGTGGAATTTTAACCAGTATTGTACACAACTCTAACTAAAACAAAAATGGCTAATTACTAAGGAAAATAGGGGAAAAGGATAGTCGAAAAAAAGAACCTAACCCTAAACGTGGACGTATTTCAGTGAGAGGCTGAGGAAAATACATTGATGCTATGTCAATAGAGGTCCGGATTGAAAAGAAATGCGATCCGGGAAACGAGCTCTTGAAGGTGAAAGACAAACCTACTACGACGAACCTAAGAATAATCTCGTAAAGATTTGAGACTTGAGACATTTTCCTGATGATCCACAACTTTTTTCCACTATGATTAGCCAAACACATGCATTTATGATTTCCTCTTTAATGCTGGATTTCTCGTTGAAAACTGTAAAAAAAAATCACTAATTCGAAGTTTCTCTTCAGCACACATTACTTTCTAGTTCCTGTTTTGTTGTTGAGGGAAGAATGGAATGCAGAGAAGAAGAAAAACACAAGAGAAGCGAAGAAAGGATCACAGCACACGTAACAAATATTTTGTTCAGTTTAAAGGCATCACTCCACCAATTTGAGGTGATACGGATTTCAGGTGGAGTATTCGTATACAGGATGGGAGACTATGGAGAGGGGGGGGGGGGGGGGTGATTCCGTCCATTTCTTCCTAATTGCCGTAAAAAAACGGCCCGGAAGATACGGCTTCAGGCGTACTGGCGCACTATTTTCTACAGGGAGTTCAACTGGAACGCGCCAGCCTTGTGCGGCGCCGCTTCTTCCGGGCCGTTTTTTACGGCAATTAGGAAGAAATGAACGGAATCACCCCCCTCTCCATAGTCTCCCATCCCGTATACGAATACTCCAGCTGAAATCTGCACCACCTCAGATTCGTGGGGTGAAGCCTTTAAAGGAGATCATATAGTGTATGGAATCACGCTACTTTTAGATGATCACAATAGTTTACACGTGTTTCTCAACATAAATGCTCTATTTTCATTATATTTTCGTAATCTTTTCTCTCACTCATTATTTCATTTTTTCTTCTTTCTAGAATTTCATATTTCGTCGCGCTGGGACTAATGTATGTACCTGCTCTGTAACTGTTCTCAAAGATCATCCAGTAAAGTAACACTCAATTAGTTAACTACTCTATTCTTAATTATTGTGACAATTCAATTATAGTGATGTTTAATTACACAATTGCACTTCATTACTACATGTAATTACGTTTACATTTACACTTACATTAAAATCCACGTTGAAACTAACGCGGTGAGGCTGGTGGAGAGAAACTACGGATAGTGATAGCCCACTTTTGTTTAAGGCCGTCAATCCGCACAAGCTATTTTGGGAAATGTACTCCTTTTCACTTCAATGCTTACTCTTCATCTTAAGTTTTTCAAGAATGCTGAATAATTAATAAAAGTTCTGCTATGAATTTACAGGACAATAAACGAAGTGTAGAGTTGCAGAGATGAAAATTTTCCTAGTTTTCTAAAGCTATAACAGGAAATTATGAAAAGAGGAGTAAAATTAGAGTTGAGGTAAAATAAATCACGTTATACATACCCGTGTAAGAATCGCGCTACACTCAACTTTATTAGGGACTACAGTTCCTTTTTACGTTGCAACAGTGTCGAAGAGCTTTACGGCTCTCATCGCGTGTATCACATAAACCACATATTTGCTCTTTTTTTCTTATTTTTGATTTTTAATTCTAAATTTTAAAAAAGCCACTACTTATTGTTACTAACATAGTGGGTTGTAATTTTTGTCATGCTTACATTCTTATATATTTCTATATATAAAAAATTCTTATTCTTGCTTATTAAAGATGCTCGCAGCCGCTTTTAACAAAAAATCGTTGGTCGTGGGAACAAGA
Source organism: Necator americanus (assembly GCF_031761385.1). Classification (NCBI taxonomy): domain Eukaryota; kingdom Metazoa; phylum Nematoda; class Chromadorea; order Rhabditida; family Ancylostomatidae; genus Necator; species Necator americanus. The sequence continues at coordinate 32,845,951 of NC_087372.1, forward strand.
GAAGATTAAGATGAGATAAGGGATTAGCGAAAACGAAAATTCGGAGGAGAAAGCTCTACGTTATCGGCTGAGCCAAGTCACACGTGTAAAGTTTTGAAGGCATTCTAATTGATTATATTTTTAAATACAACCGTACTGTCGATCATAGGTACATACGTACGCATATATTTACGTAGTTTCTTTTTTTACTATTTGGAAGTCTAATTCTATGAAAAAACAAGGAAAATTATTATTGTTTTTGGATTTATTTCAACAATTTTGGTATTCCGTCCACGAAGTAGTGCAAATCTAAGAATTAACGTTACTTTTTCAGTTCTTTGCCCTTTGCATTAGCTTTTTCTTTTGCAAAGTTTTGAGTAAGATTTCTAAACGAAATGAATTTATTTGGAAGTCGACATTTTTTGTTTGTTTTCAAGACAATACACACGATAATAATAGCAATAATAATAATAATAAAGATAATAATAATAATAATAATAATAATAATAATAATAACATAATACAATAGACAGTTCTGATTAATGCTTAGTATATATGTAGCTAACTACTGTAAGCGATATTGCTAAGATTTAATCCTTGCGAAGGATCATATAAGTGCTCCTCTTGAGAGTGCAAATCCTTGATAAGTGAGGAAAGAAGAGAAAGGAGAGGGGTCGCCTTAAGAAAGTCAAAAGGTTGACATTCTCTAACTAAATTTACATAAGTAGAAACAATCCGTGAGATTCAGCAAATTGAATTTAAAAGAGAGATAAGAAAAAAGGAGAGTAAAAAGGATTAGCGAGACCGGTCCTTGAAAGAAGACTGAGCAAGACAGGAAATTAGAAGTGGGCTGCTACGATGAGAAGGTCATTCGATGACAGATCACTCTGATGTCTATTCCCATCTTTTCACACTCAAAATACTTTAGCGTCGACTAATGTTCAGTATTTCTCGTAGTAGAAAGTGGTCAGGGAACGGTTATCACCCCCAACAACTCACAGAAAACAGAAATTGAAGCAGAGAGCAATGAAATTTCAAATTCATAGTCTGAAGTTCACAGTTCATAGTTGAACTATGCTTGTCATCCTTTAAATTTTTTTTCTCTCTGGAAAAGGTTCATTAATCGTTATGATGTATGTATGTAGATACATAGGTGAATTCAGTCAGGCGTTGTTCCGGCGTGGCAACGTTACTGGAGGAGAACGAGATCAACAAGATAGATTAACTGAAAAAAACAGGACTTGTTTTCGCGCAGTGTTTCTATGAGCGAATAAATATTTGTAGGAATCGTCGAACGTTAGAGGCAAAGCGACGCTGCCGTCGTACTTTAATTTTACGATGTGACGAGTGGAGAATTTCTCAGGGTTGGTGAAATTATTCCTAGATGCGTAGATATCCTTATTCTCTCTCTCTCCCTGTCGGGCGAATGTGACAGAGATGTGCGGTGGCGAAAAAACAATGTCTCCACAAGTCACACATTCCTGTTAAATGAAATTTTGTTTGAATTCTTAGCCAATTGATTTTTTTCAAGAAAAGCTAGACGAAAAAAAAGAGGAATTCCTCAAATTATGTGAAAACGAGACTTTTGTGGGATTCTGCGGTGTTGTATTAATTTTCTCAGGCAGTGCTATGAATACATAGTACATGTGTTTATCTCCAGGCACCCGGCCGACAGCGTAAAAATTATTGAATGTCAAAAGTGTCACAATCATACTACTCTTACTGTGTAGGCTATGTACTTGACTTATAGTTCGGAAAATTGTGTGAAATTTCAGGATTTTGAATTTTTAAATCCTACTTGAATTTTTAATTTTTTTTTTGAAGAAATTCGGTGATGATCTTCTTAAATAGGCAATATTTTAAAACTATCCGAAGTTGTCTATAAATCTTGAGAAAACTTTGATTGTGAGGAAGAAAGTTTTCTGAAAAAAAAATCGTACTTCCGTAATCATTCTTAGATACGTAGACAATGTCCTCACTCTCTGACGGAAGATGTGTGCACGGTAAAAATAAAAATATATTTTTCTAATTTTTTTGAAGAAGTACCGAATACTATTCAAAAAGCACTTATTGTGTAAATTAAATTGATTTTTTTCTCGGCACTAGCTAGCACCAAATAAAGTATGTTTCTTTTGAAACGAGTACAAATTCAATTCACTGTAGATTGTCTGCTCTACTGATCCGAAAAAATTAGTGAATTCTATCGAGTATTAACCAGTGCATAGCAGGCCTTATGTTATCCGAACTTAACAGTATAAGTAGCTGAATAAATTTTGGAAAGTGTCTTTCAAACATTATCCGGTCACTTAAGCCTGCCTATCCGACCAACTTAATTGACTTTTTATATGAGACAGTAGAACTGTTGCCACATTTGGTGGATTGAAAATAAAGTTAAAATATAATATTTAGATAAGATAAGAAAAAAAGGAAAAAATCAAGTGAAAACGAAAGTAGTAATTATGAAGAGGTAGAAAATCAGTTTCTATGAATAGAGTGGATAGAAAATTTGAACAGGAACAACAGGGAACAGGAGCTCATGTTGTTTTTCTTCCACGCCTGAGCATTGCACTTTTCACTTCCGCTTAGTGAAGTGAGTAAGGGTACTAATGAAAAAAATAGTGATCAACATTGAGAACGTCAGATAGAAAGAGCAATTGTTGTTAGCGAAAGCAACTGGGACGAGACGTCGTTTGCGTCATTTTGTGTTAAATTTAGTAGCTGGCGTTTCGTTCTATGAATGTTTCGGGAAAAATGGGGAATTTCCAAGAACTTCTATGCCAAATATTAGCTGGAAAAGAAAGTCACACTCATAGGCGCTAGGAAAGCACAAACGGCGTTTCTTCAAGGACGACCAATGTTTTTCCATTTCCACTTTTTCAGGCAAGATTTCTTTTATCAAATAGAGGGTGAATGCGATTCGTCGAAGACTTGCTTGTCACTTCCACATAACCGGTCGGACGGTAATAAACAAAACTGCTAAATGGCGACATTTCGCTATTGAATTTGCTTGGAATGCTATGCGATGCTCACAATGATGTCGAGAATAACAAGTAGGATTTTAACAATTGTCACAAAGGTGCTCACTCTGGTGATTGTCGCTAGCATTTGTCATTTCCGTGAATATCCGAGCTAGTAAACAACAAAACAGTCGACAGTTGTTCGATGTCAACATGAATCGAGTAGTAGATTAATTTACATCCTCTAATGCAAGGAGAGTAACGTGCAGGGATTAGCACAAGTAAGTTTTTTTTTCTGTTGTTGCGAAAACGTGATAGTAAAAAAAGGCAGCACAAAAGGCTCTGAACTGGAAAACGTACAACGACGAAAAATCTCGTACACATTCGTTGTTTTGCATCGTTTACCTCAAGGGCGTAAAGATACCTAAAAAACGGTCAGTGTCTTTTTCAAATGCTTTCTGTCTCCTCATGCTTTGAAGGGCTATGGCTTTGAAGGTCTTGTTGTGTAAAATTCAGGCGAAATTCTAGTCAGCTCTGTTCCATCTTGTTTTTTTTTTGTTTTAAGGCACACATGCAGGTGTTTTCAATAAATTAATAAATAAATAATTAATTAATTAAATAGCAGTTCAAACAAGTTCTTTGAAAAAAGTTAACTTTTCACTCGTATACATTTTCAGGAAGCTGTAATTATACTTTTTCTTGCCATTTCCTCTGAAATAATCAACATGAGTGTCTTTTTTTTCTGCTGAAGAGACAAAACAGGTAAATAAGTCGCTGAAATTTTTGTGACACCACCTCCAGACTGACCGTATATGCGACGGGCGCTGTAGTGGCTCGGGGGAAGTACCGAAGAAGCTTCGCACAAGTTGCGAACATAGTAGGGAATTGTTGTCGTTTGGACCTATGAGGACGCATTTTAATTTCTAAAACTTTTATTTTATTTTAGTTCATGATTTCTCATGATCTCAAGCGAATAAGGCATGGATTTCTTTCGTGAGATTTTTTCAACAGCTCACTACCCACAATATGTGCAATTGTCCTGGTCCGAATTACGCAGATCAGATTTTCTTGCCATATTTTCCTTCAGACATTCCGTCACTTGCCTCTCTTCGTCCTTAACTTGTGTTCCTAACAATTCCAAAGCTTTTTTTTTGATTGATTTGATCATTGAAAAAAAGATGATCCGGTATTCAAACGTGATTCAACCAACACCAGGATTAGCAGATGACCGGAACGGAGAGAAACGAGGTCAAAAAGAGTATGCTCTTATTTCTTCAATCTCTAAAAACTACAAAAACATGAATACAAACGGAAAATGGAAAAATAGAACGCAGTGCGGATGAATTACCGGAAACACTCAATTTTCCTGTTTTACGAAGTTTACGCTAAAAACGCTAGCTAGTACGTAAAACGAAGTTTCTAGTTTTGAATAGAAACCGTACAATTTCAGCCGTTTCATTGGTTTTGTTATTTTTCCGCATGGAATACAATCATGAAACATTCGCGAAAGTGCACTAAATGGGAACAACATCGTGATGTCGCAGCAAATACGTAGATGTTTGATGATTTGACAGTTAATTTTTTTCTTTTTGGTAAAAGCAAATACTCCTAGATGGTCGTGATAGCTTTATTCGATTTCTGTCTTCGCTCTCGCCGGATATTCAGAGGTAGTAATTGCTATTATGCTATATAACAACGCGCTTAGTCCGCATGTATGTGTTTGTCCGTGTGTCGTGAAATTCCAGAAAGCGGTTAGACGTACGGCGCCCACGGCGTCGAATTGGTGAACTGGTGCCCGAAAGCGACGAAATGTGGTGAAACAGGTCCCACAGCGTCGAATTAGTGCGCCAGAACTGTTGAATGTGCTGAGGGACCCTACGGTTCGAGATTGGTGCAACGACGCTAGAAGAAGGAATCAACGGGATTTTTGTGCATCAGGAATAATTCCAAGCGTATTGTCGAGAAATAAATGATAGCCTATCTACGAACACCCATGGCCGTTTTCAAGTGCACAGACCCTGTTGTACGCCTCCATATCTCTATTCGTCTGTAGTTGCCTTCACCATTTTTTTTTGGAGAATTCCTTCTTCAAAAACTGGATGCATGTAAGCAAACAGTTGCTAGTAGTTAGAGTTTACGTGATATGATGTAGCACCCTTATATTTTGATCAGATTGACGGCATCCACACCATTTTACATTTGCGTATCATTCTATTTTAATTGCTGTTAAGAAAATAAAGACCTTTGTCGAGTACTTCGTGATGTTTTCGAATTGCTGAGGTATCAAAGGAACATAGATATAAGATTAAGTTTAAGTATTCTCTGAATGTAGAATATTCGGACACCTACACCAAAATGGAAAAGCAAAACGAAAAAAGCTTCTTCTGAAAAGAAAAACAATTTAATTTTTTTTTCAGAAATTTACGGAAACCTACACCAAAATGGAAAAGCAGGACGAAAAAAGCTTCTTCTGAAAAAAAAAACAATTTAATTTTGTTTCAGAAATTTACGGAAACCTACACCAAAATGGAAAAGCAGGACGAAAAAAGCTTCTTCTGAAAAAAAAAAACAATTTAATTTTGTTTCAGAAATTTACGGAAACCTACACCAAAATGGAAAAGCAGGACGAAAAAAGCTTCTTCTGAAAAAAAAACAATTTAATTTTGTTTCAGAAATTTACGGAAAGTGCTGAATTGAATTCGTATTCATCACTGAAGACGAAAGAAGAGAGAGGACACGCGGCACGGTGCAGTCGCGTAAGCGGTTGCGCTCGAAGCGGTGCGGTCGAGATAGCGGTTGGAATCGAGGTGGGACCATCCATCGCAAAAAGCAGCAATGAACGGTGGCAGCAAAGGTCCTCACTCGATCCTAACCGCTACGCTCCATCGCTACCGCTTCGAGTGCTTCTGAAGCACCGTGCTTCACATCGTGTTGATTCTGCTGTGTAACGTTTAGACATTTAGAAACTTGTCTGAAGGTTTTAGAATCTGGTAGAAGAAGAAATGAGTTCCGTTAGATCAACAAATTTATTCTCGGCCGTAATAACACAAGCGTAGCGTTTGTAGAACTATTCTAAAAATAAGAAATGACGTAGACTCCAGCACATATTTTATAAAAGGAGTTGAGATTTACAGATTAATGCTCTGTTAGCGTTCTTGTTTGTCATACATATCATAGTATCGCTTGTTGAAGTTAAAAAGTCGAGGTCGCGAGCCGTAGAAGGAAGACAAGCCCGGGAAATCGCCCTGCACCTGAAATACGTCATGTACTTTTTCTTAGAATACTGTTTGGAATCGTTTTCCTAGAAGTTGCTATAAAAATGAGAACACACGATGATGGAGATAGATGCACCTTCACGTTGATTATTGATAGCTTCAGCTCTTTTTTTTTGACGGAGAGCAAGAGCAGAAAATGTGAAATGAGAGGAGATTAAATCAAAATTTACGAAATAACAAAAAAGAAGGTAGTAGACCAGTTTAATTAGTTTTTATCTTCCTTAATTCCTTTGAGTATAATTTTTAATTGATTTTCTTGAGCTGTAGCCAAGATTGCTATTGATCTTCTTTATAAAAGCAGCTAACTTTATTTTTTATTCTTCATTAAACAACACTTAAGAAAATCAATTAAAAACTTCATTTTTAAAGATATCATATCAAGATTCAAAGATAGTCGAACATGGCCAATACCTTCGAGCATATTTTTAACGTATTCACTACTACACTATATACTACTATACTATATCGTGGCTAATGGTCTCTCACTATAACAAGATGATTTTTTTTCTCTTCTGAAAATATACAAGTAGCTAAATCGGAAAATCACAGTAGATCACAGTAGGCGTTATCTCGTTTGCAAGCGCTTTACATGCCGGAAATGGCTTGTTCTATGCAAATCCCAGTTGAAGCTTACATAATTTTCCAGGGAACAACAAACTAGAAAGACAGAGATCCAAAACTGGTTCTTTGAGTGAAAGTAGTATTAATTTATTATAAATACATATGCCTATATAATACAGTTACGATTGATACTACTAATTATTAACAATTTTTGCACATACATTTGTTGATGAGCGGTTCGAGGATATTATTTGATTAATACATATACATAGCAATATATCAATCTAACCGGATTTTTTAAGGCATTTATAAACCCCGTTAATCCCTCTGAGAAGAAAAAGAAACAAAAACAGCTGGCAGGCAAACAGGCAGAGTTTCTTGGCGGAATCAAATGTGATTTAATTGATTTCGTAGAGTTTTTGATTGCACCCACCTGCCTAACTCGCACTGATGAACGCCATGCTGGCATATTTCGGCTGAATTGAACTTGCTGAAAAGTTTAGGTGGACAGACGTTTTTCTGCGCAAATTAAACCGATAATGAGCTTACCTTGACAACTTTGTTGTTTTCTTCTGCACAAGCATAAATAATCACAAACACTATGCAAAGCAGAATTGTACGAGTGGAGGTCATGCTGTAAATCTGCAAAAGTTCTAATTCAGAACGTCAGACGACGGGAATCTGATAAGAAAGTCAAACAATGGAAATGGACAACCTTATCAACAATCATAACACTATCCAGACACAAGCACTTAAAGGCATCACCCTACGAATCTGGGATGGTACGGATTTCAAGTGGACTATTTGTATACGGGATCGGAGACTATGGAGAGGGGGGTGATTCCGTCCATTTCTTCCTGATTGCCGTAAAAAACGGCCGGGAAGATGTGCGCGTGCACAAGGCTGGCGCGCTCCAATCGAACTCCTTGCCCGAAGGCGTATCGTCCAGGCCGTTTTTTACGGCAGTTAGGAAGAAATGGACGAAATCACTCTTCTACCAATAATCTACTATCCCGTACACGAATATTCCACCTGAAATCCGTACCACCTCAGATTCGTGGAGTGATGTCTTTAAGGATACTGCCCCGTGCGTAGATCTCATTCACGTTGGATGAAAATCTATGAGAACGCGGTGGCTCGCAAGCTCCGCCGGTCGATTAGACTGGTCAGTTTGTTTTCCTAATCTTGCGTGGTGTACTTAGAGCGACATCGAGGCTTGGTAATGATAGAGGAGGAGTTGGATGGGATCAAAAACCTCAGGTCGTTTCCGTGCCTTTGATATAGACGAATTTATCGAAACTTTGGGCCGTGAATGAAGGTTCACGAAAACTCCATTGGTCCAACTAACATAAGTTCTATTAACGGTTGTATAAGTGAGATGTTTTCTAGGAAAGTTACTTAGCTTAGCTTCATATGGATTTTCTAGCTTTTTAGGCGGGTGTGACAGGAGGAAATCTGATCGGTGAAATCTTCAAACTTCAGGATTTCTGCCGAGATTTCATCTGGAAACACATTTTCACAATCAGGAACGCGTGAATAAATCAAAACTACAGAAGTAATATGTTTCTGGGGCAACTAATCTTGATGTGATGGATAATTTCATTGCGGAAGAACATATCGAAAAGGTATGCTTGTTCTTTGGGTAAAATTAATAATTATAATTAATAATTTAGCTAGGAGTTAGGTATTAATTAGATGTAGTGGAATAATGGTTTTCTCTATCCTTGTTCTAACTTGGCCGGACAACGTCACTAACTACGTTGAGAGTGCTAAACCACCACCAAAATAACGGCTATTGGCGGCAGGTAGAGCACTAAAGGCATTATTGATAGCAGCCAAAAGTCCCAAAATGAACAGAAAGGATGAGTGCATGGTGATCACAAACGAAATAGCCCTGTATCAAGATTTGTGCGAGTTTCGATCTACGGGGCGGGTAGTCAGGTCCTTTATAAAAACCGCTGTGGTATGTGATGGTCTCTTACTTTCCCAGATTCACCAAATGAGGTTTTACGCTGGCCGATGTGTTGTTCATTGAGTTCGCTTATCTTTTGAATGCATTCTGTAGGTGATGAGATGCTTGAGAGGATAAATCACTGATAGAATTTGATTTTCTAAGCTCTGACGAAGGCGATAACACAGGACGAAAGAAATAAAGAGATGAAATAAAAGAAAACTAGAAGTTAGCTGTTAATGAAGATCAAACCAATTTTGGCCACGATTTAAAGCGATCACCCCACGAATCTGAGGTGGTACGGATTTCAAGTGGAATAGTCGTATACGGCAAAGTAAATTATATAAAGAAGGGTAATTCTGTCCATTTCTTCCTAACTGTCATAAAAAACGGCCCAGAAGATGCGGCGCGTGCACAAGACTGGCGCGGTCCAATCGAACTCGTTGTAGAAGGCAGCACGCCGGAACGCTCGAAGCCGTATCTTTCGGCCCGTTTTTTTTTACTTCAATTAGAAAGAAATGGGCGGAATCACCCCGGTTTTTTGGGCGTTTAATTTTCCTATCTGCGTTTGTTAATAACGACATTGACCATCAGTAGTGATGAAAAAATAAATTACCTCCAACACCACCACAACCAAATACATACATTCCACCTAGAAGTCATAAATTTTACAAATGGCAATGGCAAAACACATAATATTTGGTCAAAGAGGCTCAGTTGTGAACAGCAGTAAATGGAGCATCCTATTCTTTGGTTCGAAAAATATACTGGTATAACTTTAGGTTAATCTGATTTTCTTCTTCTATCGAAGTGCCAAAAAAAGCATAGAAAGGACTTCGACTCTGCTACATTAGTGGTTTTGCGCACGATATTCTAGCTCTGGTAGTACTCGTATTTCATATTACACATATCATTCCACTTCAGATACTTGAAAGATGACGTTCCTCATTTTTTCTCACGCTTTATTGTGATTGCACACTCATGTCAAACCTCATCGTCACTCAGCGCATCGGGACGAGCTCTTTGCTCTCGAAGATAATTCATTTTCGAGGGCTGTTGAAGGCTTTTATCTCATCGCAGCCCTCGCTTCCCTGGAATTCTGACTTTCTTCCAAGCACATGGGTTGAGCGAATGAGTTATCCTTCGATTAGTGCTTAGATGGGAGGACATAAAGAGTTTTCTTTGGGTGATCAAAAGTTGTTATTGTGAAAAGGATTTGAACTCTGTCCATGTGACTAGTCTTAAGTCTTATTCCTCTATCGCCCGTCAATTTGCTTTGGAAAGAAAGGGTCTGCTCCCAAGAAACTAGTAAGAACGTCGGGCTAACGCCGGACTTAAGACTTCTTGGGATTGTCACCTCGCTCCCCTTCTGTGATTTATAACAAATTTGTCTCCTGACAGTGCTTTTTTCTTTTTCTTTAAATCAGAAACATGATCGCTGATGGTAAATTTTGAGTCTTCTTGCTGCACGATTGGTCGGAGTTTCGAATCGCCCTAGTGCTTACTAAACCTTTCATCCGACTCCCGCCAGTAGGGCAACTCCGGGATGGTACACCCCATTGTAGCGCTTTCTGGAATTTGGAGACGCACAAACAAACGAAAAAAAACAAACTCATGTGAGAATAAGCCCGTTATTATATAGCGTGATGATAGAAATGGTGATCACGGGCGGATAATGAACTTGCCAAAAATTCATTTTTTCTCCGTCTCAGCAATGATTTCAGCGAGTTTGTGGTCAATGAAGTCTCAATTTACTTACTGCGTGGGCGCATTGCCTTTCAAAATCTGCTGAGTTGGTCAGAATTCCGAAAGAATTTTGTTCCAAAAAATACTTGCATATTAGAAGATATACTAACTTCTTTCTCAGAATAAATTACTTAGAAGACTAAGACTTCTGATGTCATGTTCTTGATATTTTTTTAAAGCATGGCAAAAGCCTAACTCTAGGTTTCACTTCGTGCAATTTATTATCTAAGGATAATTTTTGTACATTTTTAGTTGCAAAATCCATGATTGCGCCAAAACTGCCGATGATTTTGCCGTTAAAGTCGCGAAAAAATGTAGGATGGATGGTTCAAGAGAGTTCGCAAAACCGTCAACACATAAATAAGACAACATTTTCAATCTTATTTTCGATTTTCGGAAGTTTGAACAATGACTGCATCATTTGTGTATTCTTAGCGCTCATTGGCAAAAACATTCTTTCATTGCTGCTGAAGGAATCTGTTTACGACGTTTTTGAACCACTTTTGGATGCACACAGGAAAATCACCCTTTCTTCTTTCTTGCCTATTACATTTCAATGACCTAAAGTATGAAATGAAAAGCAATACTAATTAAATACTAACGTAGAGCGAAAAATGCGTTAAGGAGGTGTGGAGGTCCACTTAAGTGCATTTTCCGTTGTTTTTTCCGTTACAGTCATTGTTCAAAAACATCTGGAAAGTTTAAGAACAAAATTCTTTTGAAGTTGACTTCTGAGTTGTCTTGGAATTCTAAGAAACTCAACTGATTCTGGGAAGGTGTTGCGTCTATGAAGTAAATGAATTGAAACTGCAGTGACAAGAAATCTCACTGAAATTACAGCCAAGGTGGAAAGGAAATGGGCCCGTTTTGCGGGGTCATTACCCGCCCGCGATAATCACTCCAATCCACTTATATCCCAGAACTCTTTGCCCGATAGCAAATTGTTGATGAATTGGTGAACAAGACTTAAGACTAAGCCCAAGGCCCCGTTTAAAATCCTTTCACAATAACAAGATTTGGTCATGTAAAAGTTATGAAAACACTTTATATCCTCCCATCCAAGCATCAGTCGAAGGAGAACTCAATCGGAGGACTATGTGCTTGGAAGAAATTTAGAATTCCAAAGAAGTCAAGAGCCACTGATGAGCTAAAAGCCTTCAGCACCTTTCGAAAATGAATTATTATCGATGGCAAAAAGCACGTCTCAACTATTAGGTGACGATCAGCTTTGACATGGGTGTGAAATCATAGTAAAGGGTGGGAAAACATAAAGGTCTTTTTTTCCAAGCATATGAAGAGAAATTTGAAACATAAACATGCTGTGATCAAAATGTGCTGCGTAAAATTAACAAGGTACCGGAGTCCTGGTAGAGTTTTGACACACCTTTTTAGCAGAATTTTTTTCTACTCAGTCAGGTGTTGAAAAAGAAAATCAAAAGAGCAAAAAAGCAAATAAAATAAATAAATAATAGATGCATGTTAGATTAGGTTGACTGGCGTTATATCTGTTTTTGTAACCAAAGAACGGAATGCTATATTCCCTGTTTTTTGGAAATGATCCTCTTCGAGCAGAACCCAGGATTCATTTGCAAAATAAGTGACTTTTGAGTGGAATTTATGTAATTTTGAAGGTTTATTTTAAGATCCTATTATTTTGATATTAATATTAAAATAATCTATTTTCCCATCACTGCTATTGGTAAACGTCGTTGTTAAGTGCAGATGAGAACGGGAAGCGCTCAAAATCAAATTAGGATATGGTAAAGAAGGTGAAAACGATGGATTATTCCTTGGAGTTTACCGCATCTTCACGTTTCATTCCATATTTATGATCTTTTCCATATTATGATCTTTATTTTCCTTAATAGCTTTTATTTTGGTGGTGGTCTGGCACTTTCAGCCTCGTGGATAACGGTGTCCTAGAGAGGTCTATTAGTACTGTGATAAAGAAACTCATTATCCATACTTAATACCTAGTTAAACTTTACCGAAAGACTCTGCACAATAATTGAACTTTACCCAAAGAGAAAACATAGCTTTCTGATATGTTTTTCCGCTTCGAAATTACCGAACATTCGAGAATACTGATGAGCCAACAAGCATATCCCGTGTGTAGTTTCGACTTATCCTATTGTTTTTGATTTTTGTTTTAATGTGTTTCCAGAGAAAATATAAGCAACGTTTTTAGAAGTAGGAGATTTCGTTCCACTTTAGTCCACTTCACATCTTAAACGAAGTCAGGATACTAAACACACTTGCATTGAAAACTAATAGCTTCACGAAACTTTAGCTTTTAAAAGCTTTATTTCATATGCTTGTGGTTCTTATATGTTCTATAATATCAGAGGGTTTTTTTCAATGAAATGGAGAGTACATATTTGTATGCGATATTTGTGTATGGTGTATTTTTCCTTGAAATTACTTTATTATTTTTTTCAGTGAAAGGAACAACACGTGAAAAGATATAAGATTTCGGCATTTCTATTGGCTGGGAATAATTTAAAACATTTATATAAAACAAATAAACATTTATATTGGCTTGAAGGTACGTAGGAAAGTATTCTGAATGGCACATTCTTAAAATCTTGCATAAATCAGAAGAATATGAGTGAGAAAAAGAGAAAAAAAAGAAAAAAAGTATTATAAATTTTAAACTTTAAATAGAAAAGCTCTTGTGAACCGAAGGCGATTTACGGATGCAAGGAACGTACAAAGCTTTCTTATCTGACTAAAACCCCTAACGGTGTGGACATTTTAGGGAGATATTCTGCCTTAGAGAGATAGCAAAAATGACATTTTCTACGTATAACAGTTCAGGGAATGGGAGAAAATGTGTCATACCGAGTATTTCCCGATCTTTTTATCACTGGCTCAACGGTCTTCGTGCGGGGCTTAGGAAACGTAATATCCTCCAGAATTCTGGAGCAGCAGGTCACATTAACTTCTTATTGCATTCAGTAGTTTTCGAAAAAAAAAAGCACGTACGCATAGGAAGGTACACGAAATGAAACATAAAGTGAATACCACTGTTTCTCCGCCCATTTCTCTCCTACATTCCTGAAACGGAAGCCACTTCGCTTTTTTCGTGGATGCTTTAGGGCGGGGACTAACAGAGCGAAGAAAAATATTCTTTTCAGCATATGATGTATGTGTGCATGTAGAATGATATTTATAAATGTACATGTGCGAGAAACGTTAATAAACAGCACATTTTTATGCTCTCTGGTGAATTTGCCTTGCGGGAAAATGTAAGAAATAAGATTTGTGGCAGAGTTTTATGAAACCGATGTATTCAACAGTTCAACTCAGAAATTCATGGCATTTCAACTCATTTTTGAAGACTTGACCGCAATACGTTGAGAACGCTGATGAAGTCACAGAAAGAAGTTCATCTGAAGCGTCACGTGTGCAGGAACAACCAACCAACTAGCTTCTTTCAATGTAAAAATTAAAAATGCATGAGGGTCCATCCATGTAACTGCCCAAACGGAGTGATCTTATTAGGCGGTAGCGCTTCAGACCGCCCTGGCTGGCTTTAGTTTACTTCGTACATGTGGAATGTAGTAAATGTTATGCAGTGATCCAGAAATGTCGCGACAGGAACTCATGAAGTAATCATTGAGGTTATTAGAGAGTGAATGGGGCGGCTACCCTCCGACATTGAATGAGAGGTTTTTGATCTTTTGTGCTGCGCAGGAAATTTCACAGAGGAAAGTTGGCAAGCCCGCTTCCTATTGCTAAGATCCATGAATGGCATTATTATAAGAAGTTAGGCGTAAACCCGGCCAAAGGGCAATCGAGTACGAATATACGCGGAGCTTCAAGAAACTCGTGAGGACGAGAAGAGTTACCTGATTGATTGGTGGATAGGATGTAGATCTACTAATGGGACCTAGGGGAAAAATCTGGAAAACAGAAGTTTGAACGAAAAAAGTTTGAATCGAGTTGATGTTGGAAGATAAAAACGATGCCCGAAAGGTGGATTCAAACACCGTACTGTTCTTTTTAGTGAAATTCTCGAATTTCGATTGCTAGAGAGCTGCGACTGCTTAGTGACATCTCGAAATTATTTTATTTTTTCGAAAGAAGGAAGTTACCCGAAGAAAACTAATCAGTCATGTTCGAGCAATACATAAAACTTGTAATCGCACTGCCCTAGGGGAACTTAATGTTTATCTATTAGGTGAGATAGCAAGAAATTTTGCGGTGGTGTCCTGACTGGGGAAATTTTCAGATAATACATATAAAACACTAACTTTACAAGTTTATGTTTTGTTAAAGTATTCACAAAATTTGAATATATATATATATAAGATTTGAGGTATTTCTCTACATATTGTCCCCTTACTGATACTACTAGGGCCGCGTATACGAGTCTGATTGCTACCTGCACGTGGTGGCCCTGCTTTAACTAAACGCAATCAGGCGTTCGAGTGTACGCATTGGGAACGTACGAGCTATATAACCTGCACTGTTATATGGCGAAAGCTTCCCATACATTGCAAAAAGGTGCTGTCGTCCAGCACACCGCCAAAGCTCATAACCTGAAAGGTCAACTGCATGAAGGGAGCATGGAATCTTTTTCAACAACCATTCGTTTCGTCACGCTGAACTGCCGAACACTATCGAGTGAACTCCAACAAGCCGCTCTATCCAGACTTCTGCGATATCTCTGTGTGCCTTTTGTTGCACTGCAGGAAACACGCATGAGAGATCGGCCCGTCATCAGCATCGAAAATTACACCATATACTGCGGCGATGCTGATGAGAGCAAAGTAGGTGGCTGCGCGATAGCTGTGAGGAACGACTACAAGAATCTGGTGGAGGAATTTGGCTCAACGTCGTCTAGATGCGCCTTTTTACGACTGCGGGATCGCGGAGGACGTAAACTCTGGATCGTAAGTGCTCACGCACCTACGGAAACCGCTGAGGACAACAGTAAGGACGCCTTCTATGATGAACTCAATGCGTTGATATCTAAAATACCAAGCCAGCAAGTGGTCATTGTCGGAATCGACGCAAATGCGAAGATGGGACTCGAACAGCAATCCGATGTGCTAGGAAAATGGTATTATCCAGCGGAGCGCACGTCGGACAACGGTGACCGTCTGGTCGACTTGTGCGAACAGACGGGCCTCGTCATCGCTTCCACGTTCAGGAGGAATCATCGACGCCATCAGCTCACGTGGCAGGGGTCAACCCTTTTAACGCCTGAAGAGCAGCGCAATCGGAGGATGAGGACTCTTAAACTTCAGCTCGACTTCGTTCTGGCGAGGAACATTCCTCAGTCAGATATTCGAAAATCTAGAGCTGTTTGGGACGTCGCGTTCGACTCTGACCACCGCCCAGTTCTTCTCTGCTTCAAGATACGGTTCCACAAGAGAAACCGGGGAGTTCCTCTGCAACCGAAAATCGACATGGCAGGTCTGAAAGACGATGAATGCAGAAGAAAATTCCGCCAACGTGAGTCTATTCATGTTGGGGTACGGACTAGGAAGAAGCTTAGCGATGCGGATTCCTTCACAAAGTGCATCCAGGACGCTGCAAGGGAAACGCTCCCGGTTCTATTGCCGCGGAAGAAGTTTGCCTTTGCATCTGCGGAAACAAAATCCACATACAATTCTGTGTGTGTAGCGCGCAGCGCTGGTGACTTCAACCAGGAAAAGCGTCTTAGAAAGAAGCTGCGTCGTCAACTGCAACAAGACCGCGATAACGAGTGGACGTCAAGAGCGATGGAGTTTGAGAAGGCGTGGGAGGACAGGAACCCGCGGAAAGCCTATGCTCTACTAAAACAGTATAGCGGCAAAATGAAAAGATGTTCCCCTGTCCTGAACACTGCCAATGGGGTAGCTGTCGGTGAAGCAACCCTTCCAATTTGGAAGGAACACTTCAAGACCTTGCTGAACCGGCTAGCACCGTCAGCCCCTGAACTCGAACACGTTCATAGACCGACATACGCGGTTAACGAGGAGCCACCGACGGTGTCGGAGGTCCTGGTCTGTATTCAAAAAATGAAGAATGGAAAATCTGGCGGAGACGACGGAATTAGCGCAGAAATGCTAAAATATCTTCCTCCGTTTGGGATTCGTGAGATGACAAAGATCATCCGTTCAATATGGATAGACGAAAGGATACCTGATTCGTGGAGACACGCTATCATAATTCCCCTCCACAAGAAGTTATCCGTCACGGAGCCAAGGAATTATCGAGGAATCTCTTTGCTGCGTGTTATGTACAAGGTACTGGAGCGCATTATCCTGGACCGACTCATTAAACATCGCGAAGAAACATTGCGCGACGAGCAAGCTGGCTTTCGTCCCGGCCGATCTACAATTGACCAGGTGTTCATCGTCAGGAGAGTGATCGAAATCTGGCAGCACTATTCGAAGCCAATGCAATTAGCGTTTCTGAACTTTGAAGCCGCGTTCGACTCTCCTCACCGAGGCCGTCTTCTCAACACACTTCGCGAGGATGGAGTACCAGGAAAGTTCGTTCGTTTGCTTGATGACATGAATCAATGAACAACAGCTGCAGTTCGAACATCAGCCGGATGTACAACACCGTTTGAAGTGGTAACCGGAGTAAGACAAGGGGCGGTGGCAGGACCCTTCCTGTTCAATTTCGCCATCGACGACATTATGCGAAGAACAGTCGACCAGTGTCCTGCCGACATTGTCTTAGCACCATCAGGGTGCCCCTTGACTGATCTCGAGTACGCTGGCGATGTTGTTATATTCGCGGAAAGCAGTACGAAACTTCAACATGTTGTCAACCTTGTATCGAAGCTGGCTGCAGCCTACGGACTACGCCTACGCCCTGATAAATGCAAGCAGATGTGGATCTCTTCGAGACCTCGAACGGGAATCAGGGTGGACGGACAACCGATAGAACTCGTCGATGAGTTCTGTTACCTGGGCTGTATGCTGTATATGAAGAACAACGGCAGCTACGAGAGAGATGTTCAGCAAAGCTGCGCTAAGGCCACTTCTGCATTTAACTCCTTAACGAAATGTCTGTGGTCGACCCCCATCACCAACGAAGTCAAGCTGCGAGTCTACCTATCCGCAATTCGCCCCATCACGATGTACGGATCGGAGACTTGGGCAGCACCATCAACGGTTATGGAAAGGCTTGACTGCACGGTACGAAAGCTGCTTAGACGGCTACTTGGCTACTTTTGGCCTAGGGTATGCCACAATGAAGATCTTTACGCAGAAATTGATGTGGTTTACCGGCGGATGACACGTGGAAGATATCGACATCTTGCACCGCCTTCGAAAGCAGCTAAAGTAAATCGTCTTCGCTTCTTTGGTCATATATTAAAGAGACCGGCAGATCGCCTTGTCCAACGAGTTCTGAAGAGTTCGTCGGACTCGAGCTGGAAGAAGCCACCTGGCCGAAAACGGAAGTTCTGGACTGAGGTGGTAAAAGAGGATCTGAGGACACTCGGCGTGGATAGGCAGTTCAGGCGAGACGTAAGGTTTCACAGAACATGGAATAGCGACGAATGGATTGATTCTGTGCAA
Source organism: Necator americanus (assembly GCF_031761385.1). Lineage (NCBI taxonomy): Eukaryota > Metazoa > Nematoda > Chromadorea > Rhabditida > Ancylostomatidae > Necator > Necator americanus. Next base: position 32,863,946 of record NC_087372.1, read on the forward strand.
GCTCTCGCAGAAGATCGAGAAGGTTGGGCAGAGCTGTGTTCAAGGACGGCACACCTCGACGAAGATGCGGGTAATCGCGTCAGGCGATGACATCAGCCCGCCGATTAAGTCAAGTAAGTCACTGATATTACTATTTCTATCGTTGTTATAAAGTTGCCTAAGGAACTATGGCTCTTTCAGAGGCAGCAGATGAGGCCTATGTAGGATTTTGTTTTGGTTTTTTTTTGAAAATAAGATCCTATGTGGGATTTTATTTTCGTTTTTTTTTATAAGTAATTAACTAGTTAATAATAATAATATAATAGTAATTCAATATAAGAACCTTGTTTTTTTTTTTCAAATGTCACTGCAGCTATTGTGGAAGTCTGATTTAAGACATCTGTGTTTATGCAGATGTTCGCAACCAGAATCACGTCTGCTGTGCTTGTAGTTAGTCTGGGGAAGCTTCACTGGAGTGGTCGATTATCCAAGACAGGTACATAACTCAGACATGATATTAAATTACTGTATTACCATTTTAGTGTGTTTTTCTATTTAGGTATTTTTAGAACTAAATATGTGAGGTCAGTATACTAGTAGTATAAAATGTTAATGTTACTAGAGCCGCTGAACTGCTTGCGACTAATGTCGACAATAATCTGGAAAGAAGGAAGAAGAATGTGATGGTATCCGTACTTCTTAGCCATTTTACGATAATATAATAGCGTCTGTGAATTTGTAGGTGAATAAAATCAAACATGGACAGATTTTCATGAAAAACAGCAGATGTAAGCTTGTAAAACTCATGAGGTTTGTCTCTGAGTTCCTGTTTTTTCAACGAGAAAAGTCGGCTTACGCGTATCTATCAGCTGTTCTCGCCTAACCACTACCGTACATTTAATTCGTGAAAAATACTAACGGGATCTGTACATGAAAATTGCGAGCGGACGGTGGCATTCGGTATTTTTGATGGAGATTTACTTGTCTTATGTAGAGATATAAGAGAGAAAGATGACTTGCCAGAAATGTGAAAAGAAGGAAGAAAAACGTGATCGTATCTGTATTTTTTTTTAGCTATTTTGCGATAATATAACAGCGTCTGTGAATTTGTAGGTGAATAAATGTCGCCTGGGGGGTAATCAAATTAGGAACGCTATTCTGAGCACCGCGATTTGAATCTTGGAGGTAAATGCCACCAAATAGGAATCCAAAAATAGCATTGTTGACGTTGCATTCATTATAACCTCGCAAATGATTTATAAATGACATCTAGAGCAAAAAAAAGTGAAGTTAAATATTTACAGAAAAGAATTGTAGTAAGATGAATATCAAATACATGGAAATGTTAAGAGAGAGAGGTTTCGAAACTCATTTAACACCATACATGCAAACACTTGAGCGATGTTTGAATAGAAAATCGTCAGGAATGCTCTGTAACCTCATCGGAGAGTCCCCAAAAGTACCCTGGTGAGCACGCATGTGAGTAAACGCTTCCCCCAGTCTCAAAGAGCCATTGTGCCGGAATAAAACACTTAAACAACTTTTTTTCTTGCCACTATTGGTGCTGATTCCAATTCTGATTTTCACTTTAACCTATTGGTAAATAGCAAACAGATGAAAAATTCATCAATTCCTCCATCAGTGAGCTGCTGTTCTGTGAAGAATTGTGGAAAATTTCACATTTGTAGAGCTGCGCAATCGTATAGCGAACTATTATGTACTTCCTCGTGAAAGACTGGAGCTGAAAGACTGGAAAGAATTTTTTTGGAAACATACAGGAGTACTAAGTAAATTAAGGAGGTGAAATGATTCTTTAATTTCTTTCTTTCTTTTCTTTGAGATTCTGGTTCTGGAGCAGATGTATGCAGAAAATTCTAGGGAGCTTTGTGAGTGAGTGTAGTCATATCAAGATCTAGACGGGTTAATTTTCACAACTGAGGTAACAACAGATGTTTGTGTTGAGGTTTTATTCTCAAAATTTGCTTTTTTCCCCTCGCTCTGAACCGTTTTACCAGGTGCAGTCCAAGTCAGCGCTCCAGCTTAGAAGCTATCGCTTCCTCCGCAGCGGAATACGGGATTCTATCAAAAAGGCTAGTTTCCAATATAAAAGTTCCGTTTGGATCTAGATATAGAGTTCCTGGAAGTTAGAACCGTTCCTAATCTTGCTACTCCTAAAAATTATGGATGGCCTCGTCTTCATAGAAGGAAGGCATCGTTCAACATTTCTCTAGGGAATTCTAGCTCTTCTTCCTAGCTTTTTATTTTGCTTTTCAGGATGTTAACATAAAATATCACCACTTGGATACCACATAAATGAAGTACTTCGCAAATAGTCTGCAATGGTTTTTGTATCAACTGACCGAATATATTGGGTCCATCGACAAATAATGAATGTGCTGTGCTGTACTTTCTTTAATTTTTCAAATTTAAGGCTAACAAATCTCCATGATCGTGAAATATTCTCCACTTTATTTGCTGCAGTCCTCCTGCATCATTTTCGTCTACTTTCAATGCTTCTTTTCCAAAATACATTAGCATGAAGAAATTGTATGAAAAATACTCTTCAGTGCGATTGAAAAAAACCGTTAATTTTGTGATGACTCAATATTTGGAAGTTATCAAGTAAATTTGTGGATCGACAGCAAAGAGGATATTTTTTAGTTGTGGTGATTTTCTCACCAGAAATTGCAAAATTATGAAATCTGGAATTTTTAACACGGTGCTGATCTGGCACACTACCGTACCGTTCCGTCCGTATTTTTCTGCATGAAGATGTCTAAAAAGCACTTTCAAAAGACGTAATGTAATACGTATGGCAGGTCTTTTGAACAATTATTGAGGAATAAAGACTAACCTCCTGCCTCATGGTAAGTATAGAGAGAGAGAACGAACAGCTAATTGGATGAAATTAGAAAAGTGGTTAAGCCGCTTTGCGCTTAAAATGCTGTGAATCATCACTAACTACATTTGACATAGGTTTGACAACAGAATGAGCGTCTTCACCTACCACACTTTTCAGTTTCCACCCAGTGTTTTTTGCTGGAGTGTCGTTGACGTTAAAGGCATCACCCCGCAAATCTGGAGTGGTACGGATTTCCGGTGAAGTATTCATATACGGGATCGTAGATTGTTGAGAGAAGGGTGATTCCGTCCATTCCTTCCTAATTGCTGTAGAAAACGGCCTGGAAGATACCGCTTCGAGCGTTCCGGCGCACTATTTTCCACAAGTAGTTCGGAATCGGAAAAAACGGAATCACCTCCTCTCCATAATCTACTATCCCGTATAAGAGTACTACACCTGGAACCCCGTACCAGTCGTGCGATGGTGCCTTTAAGCGCTGACAGCATGGTTAAATCTTTTAATATTAATATTAGGTTGGCTACTTATTTTTATTACGCTTTGAAAAATTTGGAATTTGAAAGCTGGGATATACTCTTCTTCCTGGAAGTTCAGGTAGAAGCTAGGTGGTTTTAGAAGCTTCCTTGTCAAAAAGCTGTATTAGAGCGTCATGTCTTTTCTCCCGTCGTTGCAACGCAAGTGGCTCGACGTGGTCTCCGAAAGATCCCCAGTGAGTGGATGCATAGGGCACGGCAGGTAGCTGTTAACATCAACGAAGCGTTGAGCGAGGGGACAACTACCCTTTGCTACCGTCAACGACTGGTTCCGCGTTTAGACCGGTGGAACTTCTTTTCCGCCAACTTGTGCACAGGACATCCGCGCACCAAAATTGACGACGATTTACGCATTCTCCTGGAGCGGTTCCGAACGCCGCGTTGCGACGATGGCTGCATAGCTCGGTGCTGCTAGGCGTACCGTCGTGGTTCCACCCACACCTTCAGGGTTACGGGGAAGTTCTGTCGAGAAGGGTACGCGCTCACCGAGACAAACCGTTTATGCAGGGTGAGCACATGTCAGTCATTGGTTCTCTGCCCGCATTGATCGGTGTTTCTGCAAGGTATCACTAAGAGGGACGAGTTCCGGGTCTTCTGTGATACCGAAACGTGCCTTCCAGCTTTCCTAGGGCGTTAAGCAGCCGCGGCAATCATAATCGAATCAACACCAATGAAAGTTCCCTACTGCTCCTTTAACTCGCCACTAATGATGTGAAGGGAACTGCGCGTCAACCAGATGAATGACGCCGAAGTCTATATGCGGCAGCTACGCCTTCTGGCTGCCGCACTATGAGAAAAACCACTGGAACACGCTGAAGCAATGGGTTGGTGAACGATTTTCCATTCACGCTATTCCCCAGACGTGGCTTCATCAAATTATCACTCGTTTCGGGCCCTTACCATTCTTTGAAGGAGGGACTGTTCAACTATTTCACTGAATTCAATTCCACCACTGAGATGATCCTTGAGTCTCCGCCGCTAAGATACTCCTTGAGTCTCCGCCTCTAAGACGTTCCTTGGGTCTCATGTCTCCAGTTTCAAATCTCAAAGAATAGTAGCCCTACTAGAAAGATAAGTACTTTGATAGACATTTTTGGTGAACCCATCGACGGTTGATCGTCAAAGTGTGATTAAAAAGTTGTGGAATTGTAAAAGGTATGGTATGTGTAAAAAATAAGTAAACAACCTAAGATATTATATTCTCACCCTACGGTCAAAGAAAGAGTTTCTGACGCTTAGCAGCTTTTTATTTGTGCTGATGTTTTTTGTTCAACCACCCCAGGACATCAGTTTAGGGAAAACTGTACCTTTCTTGTTGACACGGAATGACACTATTTGGCCTGATATCCTCTTAAAGGCACCATACCACGAAATTGACAATTTAGCCATTTCTTCTTCAGTTGTCAGGCATACCAGTGTAGCCCAAGGGTAGCAGCGTGATCAGACTCAACTATCCTTAATTCAGTAATCCAAAAATCCAACAGAACGCTCCTAAGTAAGCTGGACGACACAAGGCAGTTATACACGCACTCTTCCAGATTATTAGGATGCATTTGTTGTGATGACGCTCATATTGGTGAAGTACACCTTCATCCTTGTCCTATCGCGGGAGATATCAAGATCGTCAGTTTTGTTACACACTGCGTTAAGATTACAGTCCTTAGAGTATTACTTACGTGGAAATATTCAGCCTTGTTACGAACGCATCGTACTTGCGTGAACAATGTTAAGAGTTGTAATGATTTGGTTAGCTTATCTCCATGCTATCAATAGCTCTGACCAAAGTAATGTTTAGCGAAGTTAGTTTCACTTCAGATATATCTACGGTTAAGGTAGGACAGCAAGGATGTCACGTGACCTCTTTGCGCTTTTACAGACGCACTGCTAAATTGTGATCTCAATCAAATCTATTTTAGGCTAAAAATAATTAATGGTTGGAAATAACGAAATGGAAGAAAGTTTTCAAAGAGACCTTACAAATGCGAGGAAGAAATTAGAAGTAGGGAATTCAGGGACCTCACAAGAAGTATCTAGTGGTGGTGGTTCTTTAACACAACCAACATTGTCTTCCTCTCTGGCAGAAGGTTTAGCAATCCCTTTTGTTAACATTGCTGAAAGAAACAACTTATACACTTGGCAGCAGGTTTGTTTACAACGTCTATGTTAAGAACCAACCAGTGTCGATTTATGTTAAATGTAAAAGGTCAGGTAATTGTCTGCTAAGAGTGGGTGCAGAGCAGACAGTAAGAGATCCAGCTATAACTGCACGGTCGACAGTTTGAAACCACTCTGGTGCCAACTGGACCTTTCATCTGTCTGATGTCGATAAACTGGCACTAGACTTTTCTGGGAGGATAAAAACACTGACTTAATAGATCGGCTGTTCCACTCTGCTGTATACGATAAGACGCGTTGATAAAAGCTCTACGATCCCAAACGTGTTGGGTCATTCCAAGGGGGTTGATATGCTAGAGGCTTTGTCCTTTATCCTTTTTGATTGTCTACTACTTACTCTTATTACTTACTCGAGGATGTAGTGAAAAAGACCAGGAACACCCGGCTCCGCGCTCACCTGTTCAACACCACCGCACTTTCTGCTTTGATCTATGCTTCGGAAACCTGGGCATTTCGCAAACAGAAAGAAAACGCCGTGAGCGTCATTGAACACGCAATTGAGAGAGTGATGCTAGGAGTATCCCGTTTCACGCAAGTGAGGGACGGGATTCGAAATTATCTCCTACGTCAGCGATCCAAGATTAGAGACGCCGCCGCATCTGCCAAGGAAAGTAAAATAAGATGGTGCACTTTAGCGACAATCGTTGGACCAGAGCCGTGAGCGACTGGGTTCCCCGAGATATTAAGCGCACTGCAGGAAGACCGCCGACCCGATGGTCAGATTTCTTCACAAAGTCCCTCAAAGAAAATGATGATGATGTTCGTGTCCCACGCGAAAGGAGGAACCACTGGGCGACTCTGGCACGCGATCGGGACAGATGGAAGAATTACTGGCGCCCGCTCGACCAGTTCGAATATCAACGGGAGTAAAGGTGATCAAGGTGATTACTTGCTCCATGCCATTCTTCGCCTTCCTGCTGCTCAACCCCTCTCGAACTGCTTGCCTTCGATTGAAAATTAGATCTTGATTACTTGTCTGGCTGTGAGCGGAGAGCCTCAAATTGTTCATGCTCAGGAGCCACAAAGGCGAGGTAGCAACTGGTGTGGATTTCGTCACGGAATTAGCATTAATCATCTTTTTATTTAATTTCCAACCGTACCCTATGCTCTTGAGTCTTCTTCGTCTCTGTTTTCCATAGTCTTGCCTTCTATTTCGGTCTACAGTGGACCGACCCCTCGGAGCGTGGCTGAGATGTGTGAAAGATACAGAAGAACTGGACCAGAGTGACGAGCGAGAATCGTTTTCTGTAATTCCCCAGCATTTATATGCATTACACGTAGTGTTGTGTACCATCATATTTGCAAAGAAGTCGAAAAAACAATATTAAAAGTGTAGGAATAAAAAACACCGATAACGTAAAAATTGTCGGCCTCGGAGGTTTTCAACCTAGTGAACTTCATTGACGAATACTAGCACTTCAGCGGACCCTCCATGCTCAAGAATTGAACAGATTTAGTTTCTCCAATTATGCAATGCACAATAGACGAATGTAGCATGAGTGAAACTCAAGAACTTTATCAAGAGCAAGTTCTTACAGGCGTATCAATCTGCAGAGAACAATTGTTTTGCCGCTCTTGAGCTGCTAGCCCAAGCTGCGTCTGATCCATTTTTACCCACTAATATGTTACCGTCCAGAGGAGCGTGTTTGGAATCCTTCGTACGACAAAAAAGACGATCACAGGTGGCATATTTATATTGTTGCTATCGTCGATACAAAGAAAAAAATTATTAAGGGAAAGAATCTTCATGAACATTCAAGATGCGCAAACTGTAACACCTCAAAAACGTCGTTATGGAGACGAAACGAGTTGGGCGAAGTAGAATGCAAGTAAGCAGCGCAAGCGACTTTCAGAGAAAAATAGTTGTGCAAAGATCAGTGCGATTACAAATGTGATTACATACAAACACTTAACTTATTTACATCTGCCAATGAGAATGAGTTAATGAGAAGAAAAGGTGTTAGCCACATCTGTAAGGAGTTAGTATGAAAACTATATTACTACATTACTCCATGTGAAACGCTAAAGCTTAAAAACAATACGTATCTGCTAGAAGGGGTGCATGACACCTTCACAGTTGATGCACCTTGTACTTTTTCAAGATGTACGACAGTTCTTCGTCACTGCCATGCTTCCTAACTCCGTGCCCTACAAATTGCCGTTGGTTCATTATTGCGGGAGCAAAGAGGTGAAAGTCGCTCACCTTTGCAATTGTAGACTGGTCCAACTACTTTAGATAAACGACAGCCGTGAACTTACTCCCAGTGATAACTGCTGTATGGGTACCATCTCATTGAAGTCACCTCCAATCGTTTTATTTTTATTTTGGAAAGTAGTTGAGCGTAATTTTTTATTTATATATACAATCACACATTTTTGCAGCTATTCCTCGGAGGTAAGTTGATCGGTGGACTGCCATTTGATAACAAGCACTTGGATCAGGTTATAAATGCGAAGAGTAGCTGTTATTGGGAAGTTAACCTTTTGACTGCATTCCCGCAGTGAAGAGTCAATGGCAAATTGTAGTGCACGGGACGCGTAACCAGGCCAGTTGCCCTACATCTTCTGAAAAGTAGTGTATACCTGTCCAAGATGTCCCCACCCCCTCCTTTTTTGCTTGCGCGCTTCAGCACAACAGTCTTACGCGAGAGGTTGTGATTTATGCAGTTCTCTACGCAGTAAAAGCCCTTTGTAGTCGCACGTGCTTCTTAACTCTGTCGGGTTCGTTGTAAGCAGCAGTGATGATCACCTGTTTTTTTTAGTCGGGTCAAAACGGCATGTAGCTCGGTGCAGTTACGTATCCTTAGAACCACCCTGCCGCTTCAGAACACCCGCTTACGTAACTGCACCGAACCACATGTTGCTTTGATACAACTATAGCTAACTTAATATTTGAATATGGAAAACTCAATGTTTCATCACTCTATATTCGCTTAGTACTTAAGACTGCTGATTCGGCTACTTAATTGCGGTGTACGTCGCGAACAAAACTACTGATTTTTATGACCAGCCAAAAAGTTCTTCATGGTTAGAGTTCACCTGCCTAACCATGAAGAACTTGGGAACCAAAAAGGTAGAATTCTGACTTCCGTAATATCCGATATTCCATAGTTCATCTTCTTCAGAAGTCAGGTCATTAGAACAAGGCTACAGAGCTACAAAATCACATTCTTGCTCTGATATTTGCGGTCGACATGTATGTATGTGTGAGTAAGCAAACCAAGCTATGCATAGGAGAGCGAATCCTGCGGAAAGCGTCGCTTGGAGAAAGTAATGGCATTTCTTATCAGCGATATAAATATGCTCTTGAAATATCTTCAACTTTTTATTGAGAAGTCCGACTTTCAATAAACCTCGGTATACTTGAATGACGTATCGGTTTTGATAAGCTTTAGACGAGGTCGTTAAATAATTTTATTGTCTGAAGTTTCGGCAATCTCGCTTTCTTTAGTGCCTGAAATGGGCGATTCAATTTACATTTTAAACGACCAACCTCTCTACAACTAAATTGAACAACTACACTCCGTGCCAACTTTTTCAATTACCAACTTAGCGAATACGCTGAATGCTCACCTTAGATAGGAGGGGTCTAGCATGGACCGCTGACTGACTGATTGATCACGAGGACGAATAGTTCGAATGTCTCATTCGGATCGAAAGAAACATTCGAGATATGGCGCAAGTTCCCGCGTTATCGCCATTGCGGTTCATTTTAGGGTTTTTGGTTTGGATCCAATGTGACTCCAGCGATTTTCGAGCCAACGTTTTAGATTCGCACGCCTAGATTTGGACCCTAATTTCAAAATCGGCTCCGTTGTGTTCCTGTGTGTTATGGATACTTTAGGTGTCCTTTCTCGTAACCTAGTTTTTCCACTCACGTGTTCTTTCATGCGGACATATAGCGGTCGTGCCGTTTCACTGACATACTCGTCGCCACAGTTCGTGCAAGAAAACAGGTAGATTACCCCGGATTTCAAACAGTCTCCTGGTCTACCTGTGGGACAGATAATGCAGTTCGGTGTTGTACAGATGGTATCGTACAAAAGACTAGCGACCTACTTGACGTTTCAAATTATTCGGTGGTATTTCAACTGTTCGAAACGGACTTATCCAAGTCTGCTCTTCTCAGATACCGCCTAATGGCAGTGTTCATTTCATGGGAAGTGTAAGGAAAGCAGAGAGATATTTTATCTGTGGTTCGAATTGCCGTGCTCGCTCACTGCAGTATGGTCTCGTTTCAGACGTTCGGATTTCAAAACCATGAGAAACGGCAATTTCGTGAGCAAGTTAACGACTCCCTCCTCTCATCAGGTCCACTATAAACGGTTCTTGCCGTGGTTGTTGGTCACAGTTTTCTTCATTTGAGATGGCTGAGCAGAAAGAAAATAAACTAAGGTGTTTTTATTACTGGGCTTACGACACCATTTCGTTTGGTACATACCGTATGAGATGCCAACTTGGATGTTCAAAAAAGGAAGCCAACGTCTCTGTGGTTTCTTCCTAGTCAGTTTTATATGTTCGGACTGCCGGTTCAACAAATCAAAGCATTTGTCCCCCGCTTTGGCGATGCAAATGACAAAGTAATCGTCAATGTACCCAGAGTAGAACAAAGGACGTAGTTCCAGAACAAGTGCTTCAATTTTGCCCATAAATGAAATAGATAAGGTGGGAGCCAACCTCTGCTCCATAGCTAAACCTCTAAGTTGCGCAAAGTAATTTCCGGATTATCTGAAGATATTGCAGTCGAGGCACGTCTTGAGAAGAACCATCAATTGGGAGATTGAGAACCCGTGTAAATTGGCGGTTCTTATGTCTTCTTTCAGCAGTTCGAACATAGCCTGTATCGCAGATCTCAGCCATTAAAATTATTTAACAACCTCGTGTACAGCTTTACAGAAAATCAATACGAGATTTTTATATAGATTTACGGAAATCTTCGAACCAGAAATAAAGCACGAAAAGTTCAATCTTGTGAAGTAATCATGTGATATTTCGTTTAGAAAAAAGTTTCAGTGCCTGTAATCTTTATTATCGCAAAAACAAACGTCCAAGACCATTGAGTTTGTGCAAGGATACGATTGCAAAACGACGGAGAAAATCTGCAGCAGAACGCAATAATGTGAATAAATGAATCGCTATCAGCAACTTCATACGCATTGTTCCTAATCGTTTATTTCCATATCCAGCAGGTATACCTCTACATACTTTAGGCGTTGCTGATTTTGCTCGGTCATGTTTTGTGACTTGTGTTTTTAATAAACAGTAATTTATTTGCTCACATTAGTACACCTTAAAATTTTTTTACTGATTTTAGACCAGATTGCGAGAATGCACTTAATGTTTGAAAAATAACATTCATTGTTTTTAGTGTAAACAATATTCCTCGACGAGATCTTTTTAATTTAAAGCCCCACAAATTCTATAGAAAATCCCAACAAGATGTTTCTTTTTTGAAACAAAGGCGATATCAACTTTTATGTTCTAGAACATGGATCGTTCTCGAATGCAGAAGATTCGATGGTTTTTTCGGTTTAGAATAGTGTTTAGAATAACGCATTTTTGACAATGTTTTTGACACTTCTCAATGCCTTGAACACCGTTTATTGTGCCTCAGAATATGAAAGAAAAAGAATATGTGAAAATGTTATTGAGTTAGGATTTTCCGAACATTCCACATTTTCTCCAGTAGTAAGTTAGTAGCTGTTTCTTCATCTTGAATTATACGGTCTAGTTTTGAGTTGCCCCTAGGGAGATCGGTCAGTTTCACTTCAACGTCACAGTCCCATTCAAGTTTCTTTATCGTGATCACCTTTCCAAGGAACGACAACGAAAACGTCGGCAGTCTAAATTAAACAGCATTTAACGAATACTTCATGTATATAAGCTCCAGTTCTCCGTGTCTTCGGACAGTTGTGACAATTTTGCAACTGAAGCGCGAGGTCTTACAGAATGTATGAGTGTCAAGCACTGTGCATAGGCTGCGGAGTTAGAATCCGGGCAAAAAGATGATCGTCGGAGCCAGTGTGCAAGGATACTAAGATAAGCTGTTATACCTCATCCAAAAGACCATTGCTGAAAAATTCCATTCTATATTGCCCATCCCATAAAGTGCTAGCACGCTGTCTTTAAGTGATCGCTGTTTATGGTCGTTAAAGGCATCAACCCACGAATCTGAGGTGGTGCAGATTTCAGGTGGAGTACTCTCATAAAGGATTGTAGATAATGGAGAGGAGGGTGATTCCGTCCATTTCTTCTCAACTGCCGTAAAAAAACAGGCCGGAAGATGCGGCGCCACACAAGGCTGGCGCGCACCAGTCGAACTTCTTGTAGAAAATAGCGCGCCAGAATGCCTGAAGCCGGATCTTCCTGGCCGTTTTTTTACGGCAATTAGGAAGAAATGGACGGAATCACCCCTCTCTCCATAATCTACTATCCTGTAAACGAATTACTCCACCTGAAATCCGTACCATCTCAGACTCGTGGAGTGATGCTTTTGAAGCACTACTCTGTAATCATGTGAGCACCAAGTGCTTCGAACTTTTATCTTCCAATTTAAAGCTCTTATTTGAATTGGGTTGGGTGCAGTAGGTTTGGTGTAATTTGGTGTGTAGATTAGTACTTACTCCTCTCATCAATGCCCTGCATTGATGAGAGCCCTAATTACCAATTTTTGTTCTTCTTTAAGCTGATGAATCTTCCGTTAATATCAAAGTAATCGAATCGTATAGCGATTCTACAAGTATCACCCACCTTCCTTGCGTTCGCAGATGATCTACGGCGAAATCGTCAATATCCAATGAAATCGACACATGACCGAGCGTCCGAAATATTGCAAAGATCTCGATAAGTTCGTCCTGTGGTTATTGCTAGTTATTGATTGCCCGTTTTCATATATCATTATGTTCGTGAAGTGTTATTTAAGTGAAATCTTTTACAAATGTGGTCATAATAGACATCATTATTATTATCGATATTTGAAAGTTTTTTTTAACAGATTGATTGATGTTGCTGCTTTTTTCATCGTTTTTGTATCAGAGATAACGTCATACTTCTAGATGTAGCCAAAACGAGAAATTCGCATTACTTTACAGCAGGAATTCGAACTTCGGTATAACTCTTCAGAAACAACGCAAAATATCATCAAGGAGTAGGATGACGATAGAACTTTTGAGCCTACTACACGTAGATGGTTTGAAAAATTCTACAATTGCGATTTCGGTCTGGAATGTGAGGAAGGTCGAGGACGACGCTCAGAAGTTGACAACTACCATTTGACTACGTTTTTTCAGCAACTTTTCGTGTACTTTTACTCGTAAAAGCCTCAATTATTGCCTACAGTTGTTCGTTGTCAACTTCTGAGTGTTGACTTCGACCTTCTTCAGTTTGGAGACCGACATATGTGTTTCAGAATTTTTCAAACCATCTACGCGTAGTGTCTTCGGAAGCTCTATCATCACCGCATGTCTTGCTTATATTTTTGCGTTGCTTGGGCGGAATTTTTGCCAACTTCAAATTCCAGCAGAAAAAGTTCTCGTTTTGACAAGATATGGAAATATGACGTTATTTTGTATCTAAAAGCAACAATGAAAAAAGCAACAACACCAATAGATTACCAATCGATCAACACTTCACGAACATAATGATTCATGAAAATGGTAATTATTTTTGCACCAAGTTACACGTTGCACTGATTCACACAGAATTTAATGCGACATCTTTTTAAGATCATCTTTTTAAAAGCGTTTTTGCTTTTTCAAGATATTGTTGCGCTTAGATTAGGACAAAGGTTACCAGCTCCTTGTAGGAACTGTCTTCTCGCCGTAGTTCGCAAATGAAAGCGAAAAACTACACTTCTTTTTCGTATAATTTGTATTTCACTTTCTGCAGTTATCTTTTCCCCTACTACTTTTCTTTTCTTTCAATCAAAAAAGAGAGCAGAAAATGCTATTGGGTTTTGAATCGCAGTTCGAGTGACCCATCGCCAGTTATCTGAAGTTCAAAGCGGGGAAAATGCTAGGGACCAAAGCGGAGTTTTAATGAACTTTTCTTTTTGTATTTCTCGAGTGTTCTTAATGGCTTCTTTGCATTTCTGGAGAGAAATCGCATGACAAGAATGCGTTTCTGGTGCTTTTTTTCCTTTGGACTATTCTCACCACATCGAAGTGCATGGCACTGCTCCTAGATTAATGGAGTTTTTTGAGACTTGGCTTTCAGTATAATCCTCACCACCCAAAAGTTGTTTATTTACATGAAAATTAATTTCAGATTCTCAAGTGGGTCTGCTTTGCATTTTTGAGTGATTCAGAGCAGAAAAGTCTCACTGAATCCACATCAAATGACGCAAACCCGATAAGTGCTTCTGTAAGTGCAGAATCACCTGCTTTCAATTCGTCAGAGGTAGATGACTTACAGTATTTCTCGCAAGGACTACTTCATCTCCCATTCGTTCAAAAATGACTTCGAACTTTGGATCTGAAATATAGTTAGGTTCTGTAAATCTTGCTGTCTAAAAATAAAATTTTTAATGTTGTAGAATCTTTTTGTCAGTGACCACGTGACATTTTCACAAATAAAATCTTTCAATGCTCGTCGAGTAAAGAGCAGAGGTTGTATCGATTTTGATAGGCTGTACACGAGGTTGTTAAATAACTTTATTGGGTAACGTTTCGACAGAATCGTATTCTTCAGAGCCTGAAATGGGCGATTCAGTTTACAATTTAAACGGCTAAACCTCTCCACAACTAATTTGATAAGCTCCATGCCTACTCTGTCTTTGCCAATCACCAACTTAGCGACTACTGAATGCTCACCTTGGATCGAAGACGCCTAGCATAGACCGCCGACTGATCGATCACAAGAGCCAATGGTTCGATTGTCTCATTCGGATCGGAAGAACTATCCGAGATATAGCGTGAGTTCCTACCATTTGTTATCGACAGACCTTCGCCCTTGCAGTTCATTTTAGGGTTTTGGCTTGGATCCAAAGTGACTCCAACGATTTTCGAGCCAACGTTTTAGATTCGCACGCTAAGATTTTAACCCTAATTTCAAAATCAGCTCCGTTGTGTTCCTGTGTTTTATAGGCATTTAAAGGTGTCCTTTCTCGTAACCTACTTTTTCCAATCATGTGCTCTTTGATGCGGACATATAGCGGTCGTGCGGTTTCACCGACATACTCGCCGCCACAGTTGGTGCAAGAAAACAGGTAGACTCCAGCGGATCTCGAGCAGTCTCTTGGTCTACCTGTGGGACCTCGACGATGGCTTTATCATTTACGCCACCCAAGCGAAGATGGACAAACGTTTCGACTTGTCGAATCGACAGTCCCAACACCTAAAACTTACTAGGTCTACTACAAACAGTTTTTGCCGAGCGTAACATGTTGTTCATTTCTTCAGCTGCAGCTTCATTTCTTCATTTGAATTGTTGTTTGATCTCCCTTGAATTGTTATTTGGATTCTTTTCTTATTTGAAATAGATGAGCAGAGAGAAAATGAACCGAGATGGTTTTTATTGGCTTGCGATACCATTTCGTTTGGTACGTACCGTTCGAGATGCCATCCTGAATGTTTAAAAAAGGAAGCCAATTGTCCTGTGGTCTCTCCCTAGTAAGTTTTATGTGTTCGGACTGTCTAATCAGCAAGTCAAAATGTTTGTCCATCTCCGTTAGGGTGGCGCAAATGACAAATCTATCGTCGAGGTCCCACAGGTAGACCAAGAGACTGCTCGAGCTCCGCCGTAGTCTACCACTTTTCTTGCACCAACTGTGGCGGCGAGTATGTCGGTGAAACCGCACGACCGCTATATTTCCGCATCAAAGAGCACGTGAGTGGAAAAAGTAGGTTACGAGAAAGGACACCTTTAAGTGCCCATAAAACACAGGAGCACAGCGGAGCCAATTTTGAAATTAGGGTCCAAATCTTAGCGCACGAATCGAAAACGTTGGTTCGAAGATCGCTGGTATCACTTAGATTCGAGCTAAAAACCCTAAAACGAACCGCAAGGGCGGATTTTTATCGATAACGTGGGAAATCGCGCTATATCTCGGATGGTTCTTTCGGTCCGAATGAGACATTCGAACCATTCGCTCTTGCGGTACATGCTTGGCTTCTTCGATTTAATATGAGCATTCAGCGTAGTCGCTAAGATGGTGAAAAAGTACATAGGCATGGAGCCTATCAGATTAGTTGTGAAGAGGTTTGACCGTTTAAATTGCAAACGGAATCGCCCATTTCAGGCTATGAAGAAGACTATTCTGTCGAAATGTCGGCCAATAAAATTATTTAACAACATCGTGTAAAGCCTATCAAAATCAGTATGACATCCAACTATAGGTTCATTGAAAGTCGAAACTTTCCAAAGAGGAGAGGGTTTTGCAAAAACTATCTCAATATAAGTTGATTCAGCTCTTCTGTTGTTGTAAATTGCGCAAAGTACAGTTGTTGATTATTTGTTGAGCAAGATTCGGGTAATTGCCAGGGTTTTTAAAAATCTCAATATATCGGCTACGAACGTTTACCGGAAACAGCTCTTTCATCCACTTTCAGTTCCTTTTTCTTTACTTTAGGAGAATGATGGAGCTACGACATCACAGTTAAATAAATAGCGCAATTGCATCATATATTACAAAAAAAAACACGTTCATCCAGATGTTTATGCCAAAAATATGTGTTCATGGTATTAGATTTGAAGGAGCAAACCATATAGCGTTTTATTCGACAATTTCGTCGAAAACGAAAAAGAAGACATCTCAGAAATTGGCATATTTCCTGTGCAAATGCTCGACACGATATTATTCTTCACAAACAACAGAAAGACCTCCTTCGATCTCCCTACGATCTCCTTCCTTATCTTCCTCCTTAGCCAATCGATGCACCTTTGTCTTTCTTCCTAGACTATCCAGAAATTTTTTTGCGCATTAGAGTTGCGTCATTTGAAAATAAGATTCTCGTAATTTTCATCTTTGATTTCGTTGCAGGTTTCTTCTTGTTTCATCTGTGCTTTAGAAAAGGAAAATTTCATTTCGTATAAAAAGAAACACTGCTTTTGTCTAGCCTGATATTATGCTTTCTCCAAAATTTTTTAACGCTTTTTTTTGTTATTTTTCTACTCAATAGTTTTGCGAATTTCTTCGTCCCTTCTTCCACTGCTATACTAAGCCAACTCCTGAGTAAAATTATGGTAATTGGAAATTTATTCCACCACAATTCGGGTAGATATATTTGGGAAATTTATTAGCAAGAAGCCAACAAGATCGAAAATCAAAAATTTAATTTCAGTGAAAAATAAAATCAAATTTTAAAAATGAAAAAAATCCTTCGAAGTAAATAAAATCTTATAGAAATTCATCATACTCTGTATAACCTAAGATTATCCTTTTTCTAATTTTTTTAATGCTTCTTTTTGCTATTTTTTATACTTTCATTTTTCAAGAGGATAGTTTGCAGTGGCAAAATTTGACGGTTTATAACTCCGTTGATAAATTTTCTCTGCAATTTTCAGTAAGCATTTGATAGTACGGTTGCATTGAAAGTTCTGGATCCTGGATGGATCAACGTTCCAAGCAACAAAACTTCTTACTTATCAGTTAGTAAGCGTTTTTTTTTTGCTTCAACCTTATTCATTGGTAATTTATTGTCTAAAAACAATGTGTTGGTTTCGGTTGATGCTGAGCCACACCTCCATAATTCCACTTTGTAGGCGCTCATGCTCTAGCGATCTAAGAACTCTTTTCTTTTCTGTTAAAGAAAACCACGGTGTAATTCTATTTTCACTTGTAGTTGTTTAAAATGTGGAACTTCTACTACTTTCACGTCTTCCACTTTTTCGTGGACACTTGCGCAAAAATCTCTTTGTCTTATTGAATTTTTAGAATTCTTCTAATGCTCTCATGATTACTGAAAACCCTTTTTAGTCGCTACACCAAAGTCCCCCTCTCCCCTCAACATAAATGCGAGATTCACTCACTGGTAGTGTGTTTATCTGAAATCGGCCTCTCAGTGCCAAAAACAGCACAGAAAAAAAATGAGGTGCTCTTTTTTCTTTGATCGTCTGATCAAATAAATAATCGATTTCACTTCAAGCTATTCCAGACAATTGTCATCTGCGGCCTGATATCAAGCAATAAAAATTATTTACAAATGGCACGAAAAGAGGTGATTTGCTGCCAAATCTAATTGATGAGTTCAATTTTTCTTTCTTGACAGCATATTCATTACAGCTGCTATTATTGCGTGCTTAGTGTGTGCCCATTTGTTTCCTTTCGAACGTTTTGCTGTTGCCTCTTTCACAGCTCATGAATTTACAAGGTAGCATATAAATTATGTATCTCTGTCAATCGAAAACAGGAGAAGTGCGAACAGTTTCCTTTCTGTTTCGTTAGATATCTAAAAAAAACCTATCCTGGAATAATTCTAACTAGTTTGCCGAAAGTGAGATTCGAATCCGACGCCGGATGCAATTCGCCCTAATGGTGAGCTCCTTAGAGCGATTTTTAAGGCTAGAGAGAAAGTTATTTCTCCCACCTCGTCTTCGCCAGTATCCTTGAATATGGCAGTTTGTATGGCTTAATGAGTGGCCAACAGCTATCGAGAGTCGCTCTGTCACCTGAAAGTTTTCCTAAAAGATTTCTTTACGTTTGAGCTGATGAATCGTCTTAGACAACCTTTGCTAATTCCAGACAGCACTCAACAGATAAGTAGTCAGTAATTTTTACTAGTAGCTCCAGTGGTAGATCATTCTGAAGAGGCATCATAAACATCATGAATGAATTTATTACCATACACTTTTACATATTTATAGCACACTGGTTCATATTTCTTTTTTCCCCTGATTAAAAAATTTGTTTGTTTTGTTTTATTCTGTTTTTTTTTCATTCAAAAGAAAGTTTTCCAACACTGACTTCAGTTGAAAAAAAACCTTCTCTCACTTTACTGCGGTGTTAGAGCTACAGTAGAAAGAAAATGTGAGGTTGAGGACTGAGTGTGGCTGTTAGTCTAGTGCCTTAAAAACTAAATGCAGCCGCTGTCCCCTTCCTTTTCACCTGGCGGTTTCAATGTTTTGCCTTGAGGCAGTTTACGGACATCCTTTTGATTGCAATATATACACTGCTACATAGTACCTTACCATTTCAGCACGAGGTTGCCAGAAAATGATTTTTTTGTGACCAGTGGTGCTACCGTAGATAACACAACATGTTCTAGCGGGATCTTCTTTTTTTTTAAGGAAAGAACAAAAGAAAATGATTATAGGAAAGCAATAATTAATAGTTTGCTGTAAAATCGCAGTATTGCTGTCCTTAATAATAAGAAAGCGGAAACTGATTTATCCTTGACTTCATTAGCGGAATGAATCCATTTATTCCACATAGACCTCACAGATAAAATTGCAGCTGTTACTTACCAGACCAACTGGCATTCATCCGTGGCGTACTCAAAATGACTTCCTGCAATCTTCTCCTAAACAAGTGATATCATTGGTTTCTTGTTGTTTTTCTTTCTGGAAGTTGTAATCCTACAGTAATCCAATCCTGTAGTTTTTTCTTCTTCAAAGCTTCAAGCTTCATTGGAGGTCACCAGAACTACGCGCTCAAATCACTTGAACTTACATATACTTTACTATGCCTTCTGTCTGCATACAAATAAAGAATTTTGTTAAACCCCCCCATTTTTTCACTGCAGACAATCAAAAGAATTATTGTTGCAATGATTAAATGCGAAGCGGACTCAAATTTAGTGCGATGGCACTTAATACATTCGAAAAGACGGCCCTTTCTTCTCATTCTTGGTGTTCCACTAAACCGTAAATGTGGAATAGGCGAGGGACGACCAATTGTGCACTGCAGACACAGAAAATTGCTATTGACAGTATTTTTTCTTACATGTTTTTCACTTTTTTTCTTAACTACAGTGTTGTGGAGCATCTTAAGTGCATAAATAGATAAATGAATATTCAATTAGTAGAGAGAGAATGTTCTAGAGAACAAACAAATCTAATTTTTTAGGTGAGACTAAGAATTATGTGTATGTAGGCACATATTATTGATAGAAATGTGTGTTTTTCGTTTGCGAGAAACTATCACCAAATTATGGCAAAAAAATTAGGAAGTAAGTAGGTCACACAGTATGTTTATTGGAGAATTAATAGTTGACAGGATGTGGATGCATATGGAGCTAAATGGTGATTATATCGTTCTTCCTGAATTTCAGGTTGAAAACAGCTGATAAACTAACCAGCTTAGTGAAATATCTGTCAATTAACTTTCTAATGAAGTATTCATATACATATACTGATCTATTTGCATGAATTTAATTGAAGATCACCTATGTATCTCTAATTTGGGAATAAAAAATGTTTTAGAAACGTAAAATGAGTTTTTTTTCCATTTATTCCTTTATTTTATTTCTTTTATTTTCAATTATTCTTTTGTTTGTGTGCGAATCGAGTGCGAAGTTGGGAAATTTCTCAAAATCCAAGGAAGATAGAGAGAATGGTGATTCGCTAAAGTGTTTTCTGTTCTTCGAGTCAAAATAGAAACTTTGGGAAAGCTGTTCTAGATCTTTGATCACCTATTAGTTTTTCTATACTATTTGACGTTGAAAGTGGTTGAATCTCCTTGTGGTGGGAAGACGTCACAGTACAAGGTTATTTAATTCATCTCATCCCATCGTTGATAGAAGACAGAATCAAAACAAATCAATGCCCGCTACTCAATTGGTTTTGGGATGCTTTTTTATGATTTCATATAGTTGAGTTTTAAAAATTCCATAAATTTTATTTGAAACAATTCCAGTCCACCTTTAAGAGCACTTAGAAGAAAGCCTGTGTGTGTGTTCAAATTGTTTTTACCTGCCCACCGTCAGGTACAAAGCTAATCGCTAACATTTTTCACAAAGCGTTACACGCGTTGTTCGTTTACTTCTTTCAATAAATAACTGCCTTATTTGACAGCGTTTTGGGACACGTCACAAAAGAAGGCTGCATTTAATAATATGTACATATGTATGGAACTATTCTTTCAACCACTACAGCTGGCAACGTTCTCATTATCTTATGCATATTATTGTTTCTGAACGCTCGGTGCAACCATTGTTCTAGACGTTTGCGTGAGTGGTTCCGCACTTGTGGAATGGCATATGACCAAGGGGAAAAACTCACTCCTCACTAAGGATTTCGGACAGTAGGGAAGTTTTGTGTGAGCAACGGAACTCTCATTTCAGAGTTCCCCTCACACCTAAAAGGCACTAATTTTTCACTCATTTCCTTATTCTTTAAGTCCATTCATTCTCTGTTCCACAAACATGGAAGTCGGTCGAGTACTGATCAACTGATTTACAGTGCGATCACCCGAAGCCGCATGTAGTCAGCGCAAAAATTCGTTATAGTCCTTTAGGTTTTGCTTCTGGAAAGGACTTCATTTTGTTGTGAAAAACAACGCACAGTCCGTTCCAGCACGGGTGCAAAACGGGTGTACGTGGAGTATGTCAGGCAGAGCTTCCAGGGATACTCTCCTATCCTAGGGTTTCGTGCGGAACTCTGTTAATATCTACAAGTCTGAATGTTCGGCTAAAGCCGAATGCTTAAGATTTTTTGCATAGCTCGCTACGCTCGAATTCACTGATCTATAGAAATTTAAATTTTTTGCATTTTTTGTGAGATTAGATTTATGTTTCTATTACGACGGTTTCTTCGTTCCTTTTAGAAATTTAAACATAAATAAAGTGTTTTATATTTACTACTATTTATTTATTTATTTATTTATTTATTTTGCAGCTTAAATGCATCACCTCTGCATTTGGAGAATATTCGAATATGATTTTACAGCTACATTCCTTCGATATTTGAATTGAACGCAATTTGAAAACATTATTCAAGTACGGGTTACGTTTTCCTTAACAATTAGCGGAGAATGATGTGCTAACATGGAATGATGTGAACGTCATCATCATACTGATAAAGATAAGGTTCTACTCCAGATTAAATAAACAATTAGCAACTATTTAAACTACCATTTGCATGGGTTTTTCCACATTCTGAAGAATGTCACCAACTTGATGAAGGAAGCGTGCATGATGATAGTTATGTGGAAGAGTACATATAGGTTAAAGGCATCACCCCACGAATCAGAGGTGGTATGGATTTCAGGTCTAGTATTCCTATACGGGATCGTAGATTATGGAGAGAAGACTGATTCCGTCCATTTCTTCTCAATTGCCGTAAAAAACGGCTCGGACGATACGGCTTCGAGCGTTCCGGCGCGCTATTTTCTACAACGAGTTCGATTGGAGCGCGCCAGCCTTGTGCATCTTCTCCGCCTTCTCCGTAATCTACTATGCCTTTGAAACGGTTCATAGTGCCTCATTTATTTTTTGCCAAATCCACATGGAATTATTCCACGATACTGCGGTATGGCGGTGCACAAATCCTATACAGTGGAACCCGTTGCACCCGTTTTTACCGCTTTCCTGCGGCGGTGCACCGATTCGACGTCGTTGGACCCATCTCAGTGCTTTCTGGAATTTTTTTTTCACATACATACACTCACTCACACAAAGAAACAAGGATACATACATATATACATACATACACATATATACACGCATACATACACACATATTAGGTGAGTGCAAAGTTAATTCCGGTATGTGTAAATAAAAATTTTTTTACTCTAAATTATTTCGTCTCAAGGCAAACAACACATATCATTTGGTAAGTTTTTTCTGCTCTTTCAAATACATCTAAAGCTGTCGCTCTAATTTTTTCACCCGGCCTTTTCCAGGGTTCTGAAAAATCATGAACCGACGCGGCTATCGACTCATCATGCTTTACGAATTTGAATTGGGACACTCCGCGCCAGAAGTATTCTCGTAACCTTAGCGGAGTTTTGGGTCAGGCTGTCCTTGCGGACGGAATAGTAGAGCTCTGATTTGAAAAATTTGCTTTTAGTTATTTCGATCTCGATTAATCGCTCGATAATGATCTGGAGCGAGCCGTGGAAGCAAATCCTGGGACTAACACACGTACGTTAACAGAAGACCTGGGCGTACATAATACTACAGTAGTTAGACGTTTGGCGGAAATTGACAAGATGAAGAAGATGTCAATTTGGGTGCCTCACGAGCTGACTGAAGAGCAGCGTCTGGCACTTTACGTCACCTGTTCTAACTCTTTGATTCGGTAAATAATAAGCCCTTTCTTAGTTGTATTATAACTGTAGATGAAAAGTGGGTTCTTTACGATAATAAGAAACGTGGATTGGTGCGGATAGCTAAGGATGCCCCTCCAAACACTTTCCCCAAACCCGATCTTGACCCAAAAAAAGTTGTGGTTATAGTTTGGTTGTGCTGTAAGGGTTAAATCCACTACAGCTTGATGCAACGTGACCAGACAATTACAGCAGAGTCCTACTGCTGTGATTATGATTGTGAACATATGTATGAAAAGTTGCAAAACTTGTGGCCGACAGTGGTGAAAAGAGGGAGTCCGATTCTGCTGCAAGAAAACGCAAGGCCACAACTGCACAAATCAGCCGCAAAAATTAACCCATTTGAGTACAGAAGTTGTCTCTCACCCACCGTATTCTCTAGACCTTTCCCCAACAGACTATCACTTTTCTCGACCTCTTGATTCACATTTGTGTCAGCGACAGTTCACTAATTCAGACGTTTTTGAAAGTGTTTTCCATAATTTTGTTGATTCCTGTAATCAACGGCTCAAATTTATTACTTTTTCGTTGGAAACGATGTGTAGATTCTGATTTTAGCTGCGATTAGTAAAGTTGTGTTTAAGCTGAGTTAAAGCAATTTGAAGTATGCGGTCCGTTTCCGAAATTAATTACGCACCAATCTAATACATACATGCACACTAAGCGTCTGAGCTGAGTCGAACTTATAGATACTGACATAAATTCCTGATGAATTTGTCAATGTCGCAACCATGATTGCTGAAATCATCATTTTTCAAGTGCTGGTATGTTGTTTGAGTCGTCCTTTTTTTTCTTGTAACTTTTTCTTCACTTTTTCTTGTAAGTCAATCCAAGACGGATAATTTAGGCGAGAGGAAGAGGAAAAACAAACGAAAAGGACGTTTAAATGTGCATTTTATAGCAAAAAGATGACAATGTTTCGAGTGTTCAAAGCTCTAATGATATTCAGATTCTAATAACCACCTTTTACTCAATACATTTCTAACGAGAATTCGTAACGAAGAAGCTCCACCCTTCGAACGATCACCACAATTCCACATATTTTCCTCATCTCTCTTCTTATGTTGCAGCTTTTCAAGGGGTTTGATTTGCGTCGGATACATGTCAGCTACAATCAGCTGTAATTGTGAAACTATGAAAGTTAATGAAGTCTTGTGAGACAGGTGGAAAATTGTGTGTGTGTCTTAGTTGGTGCCGCAGCGCTGTTAAACTATCCGAAAATTCTGAGCATGTTTAAGTGTGTTCGCCTTATTCTTTGCAGTTTTCCCAGTTTTAGTGTTGAGGAAATTTTAAAAGCCTTCCTAACTACTGTTACCTTCATCATTGTTGGCGATGTCAGCTAACGTTAGGTATATTTGGGTCAGAACTCTGCTCAACTTGAAGCTCGGTTGCGTTGTTGCGTAAGGGGCTGCGTTCGAAGTGCCGCAGTGGTTAAAATTGACGTGGGACTATCGCAAACTGTAGCGATGTGGCGCAACAGCAAGGGTCCCCCTCGATCGTAACCACTATGCTCCGCCACGCCGCTTCGAGCGCAACCGCTTACGGAAACTGGACCGTTTCATGTTGTTTTGACCCTACTATAGCTCCATTTTTAACAAATATTGATTGTAGACTGATCGACCAAAGCCATTAGCTAGGATTTGTCCAAGCTGCATATCGAAATCGCCTAATGCTGCAGAGCACATCGCAGACCCAACATACTTTCTTTTTTTCTCTTCAAACGATGAAAACAGAATTCACTCAGTCGAACCTGCGCTATAATTTCTGTTACTTTGTTGTCACCCACCTTGCTCTCCGGATTTGGTCCGATGCGACTTCTTCCTATTTTTGAACTTGAAATAAACAATTACGGGAAGGAAATCTCGTTGAATGAAGAAGTCATCATCATCATTAGCGAGTATTTTGCAGACCGTGAGAGTTCTTTTCTTAGAGCACTGAAAACGTAGCTTTAATGGAGATTATACTCAAATAATTGATTGATTTTCCTTTTTGATTTTCTTTAAACCTGGGCTAACCCCAGTTCACGCAATTATTCATCGTCTTTATCCATATGTCGTTCTTAATTCTCAGCAGAAGAAGCGAAATCTGGCAGTTGTGGGCGTAGTCTCCCGTGATCAAGAGCGGTTGAGGTATTAGATTGGGGAGTAAGTTAGTAGAGTTTTATATTATCCTTTATTTTATAATGATTTGTTTGCTTTCTGGTAAAGTGTTTATATTGTTTGAAAGAGCTCTGTTTGCTTCACAAAAATTTGATAACTGTCTCCATCTGCGACTTTCGATAAACATAGGCTTGTTGATGTTTCAATAACTGTTTTCTTTAATTGAGCCGGACACGAGGTTGTTACAATCCTTTATTCGTGGCTAACGTTTCGGCAATATCGCCTTCTTCAGAGCCTGAAAGGGTGAAATCGAATGTGATTGATCCGATCAAACGCCTTATCGGTCCAACAAAGAAAGTCCTACGTTTATTGTTGGGCCTCATAGCTACCAGTAGAAGATAACGTACCTTAGGATCAGCTGACAATCCTGTCACTGCTAGATACCTGTTGTGAGGTTACTAGCGCAGTCAAATATCAGTATTAAAGAGGGCGCGTGTTCACGAGGCATTCCTCCTTGCGATTCATCTTTGAGCCCTTAGAGTCCAAAAAGCCTCCAGAGCCTTGCGCGCTGCAATCCTAGGTTCGCGCGCCAAAATCATGATCTTAACTTCAAAATCTTATGTTATAGCACCGCACCCTATGACCACCTAATGCAGTGGAGTCACATGATTTCCTTTTGCCGTCCAGGTGTTCTTTGATTCAAATACTTAGTGGTGCGCATGCGCTGCATGTTCCGGCCGTTTGTTGCGGTAATTGGGAAGAAATGAGCAAGATACCACCCTCTTCTGCAATCTACGACGCCGCGTAGTCTTTAGCCATCGGAAATCCATACCATCCCAGATTCGTGGGATGATGCCTTTAAATTTCGCAGACTATGTCTGTGCAGGAGGCATACCTAAAACACCTTCTTCGTACATGTCGCAAGTGTCCCGAGCGGCTGCGCCAGCTTTTTGTCCTCAGTGAAAAGCGAAGAAAAGTAGGTGCCGAAAGTGCTGATTTCTGCCTACTGGATATTCCATTCCTAAAGCTTAAGATTAGGTAAGTAATTTTAAAACACAATCATTATATTTTTGTGAAGCAAACAGAGCTCTTTCAAATAATATAAACATTTTAACAAAAAGCAAGCAAATCATTATGAAATAAAATATGATATAGAACTCTAAGAACTTATTCTCTAAATTAATAGTTTCGAGCTGCTACAGTATATGGTGTCAGGTAGAACGTTGATACAGTCGGGTCAAAACGACATGAAACACGGACATTTGCGCAAGCGGCTGCGCTCAAAGCGGAGCGGTGGAGCGTAGCGGTTGGGATCGTGTAAGGATCCAAGCTACCGCCACCCATCTCTGCAGTTCCCCATGGTCCCACCTCGATTCCAACCGCTGTCTCCACCACACCGCTTCCGAGCGCGGCCGCTTGCGCAACGGTTCGCGCTTCATGTCGTTTTGACCCAAGTATATCTTAGTTGATATCTTGCATATACAAGCATAATTACTAGCATGAAGGGGTTTCTTTACGAGCCCATTCTAATCATGCGCAGCTGTTAATATGAACACATGGTTCCTTGTCCATGGATGCCCGGCTGCGTGTTTGTTATCTGGTGAGGGTTCTAACGAATACAAACACACTGGTTGATGCAATGCTTGTTAGAAGCTGGTTTCGGATAGCTTTCTCGGGGATTTTTTTAGCAAAAACGTTGTTGATCTCATCAAACCCGAAAGTTCATAGAACGTTTCTCTTTACTCTTCCTTTTTGTTGATTTTTAATAGTATATTACAGTCAGAACAGAAGAAGTAACGTCAGTAAGAGGTCCACCAGAGACTGCACGATCGATGTTCGCTACCGCCTTAGCCCAAACCGAGGCCGATCCCTCTTGGAGGGAGTCAAGCGTTGTTTTGGGACACGAAAATTACAAATAGGATCTCTGGCGGCCTCCAACGTTGCTGCGACGGTTCTCCATTGTTGCCAACTAAATGTATTCAAAATTTCGTGTGTTTCGAAAAAGTAAAGTCGTAAATTAGCTGAGGAACAAATCGCAAAGGTGAAATTTCGCGTTAGTTGACAGAAGGGTGATTCGTGATGAAACACCATATAGGAGGGGAAGCTAATGTGCTGAAATCTTGTTGAAATACTGGTATTGAAATACTTCACTTTTATTCTATTCCATTTTTACTCTAGAGTCTATGAAGTGTCTTTAAATTTTGATTCAAGCGCATAATACAACAAAAAAGGAGAAGAATCAAGCGCAATTACAGAACAACGACGAAAAAACACGAAATAATCATCCTTTGATTTAGAAAATGCGATAATGGGACGACGCAGGTTCCACACCCCGCTGAGTCAAGTTTTTTCAAAAGTGAAATTTGGAACCACTTCTGGAAGATGAAGAATTCAATTATACGTATTTTTCAACAGTTTAAAACCTTATTTATTAGATGCTGGATCTGGAAGATCGCGAATAACGTTGTGACAAGAGGACCAAACGAAATATTTTAAGCAATTTTACAGAGAAGAAGGCTTGCCTCACAAAATATTGGTACCGCAGTTTTTCTCACCTCCAAGTCTTTTTGGAATTTAGATGGAAGATTGGAGAAGATGGAAAAATGGCACTTTTTTTCCATCTTTCTGGAAGATTTAGAAAGACGGCGAGGCCCTGTAAATGTGGCTTCTGAAACAGAAAATCCTCGGCTACAACATCGGCGTGCGAACAAAAATCGAATTTTGGCAAGTTTCCCATTTCTGACACAAGAGATGGCGTTTCTAAAAAAAACAACCTATCTATTCCGATAGAGGGACTAAGGAAACCCTCATGTGCAGAATTTCTCCTTTACGTGCCGTCTGGTTTCCTCAAAATTTACGTACCGACTGGTTCTCTCAAAAGTTAGATGGAAGGTTCCACAAAAAGTCGAAACATTTCTAATTTTTCCCATCTAAATCCAAAAAAAAACTAAGTGTTTGCAAAAAGCAGCTGCACGAGTGTTTTGTAGCGCAGACCTTCTTTTCTGAAAATTTACTTGAAATATTTCTCTAGGTCCTCCTATCACGAAGTTATTTGCGATCTTCCACACCTCGTAACAATTTGCGCAAAATCTGGGGTTTTCAGACAATTAAATTCTACTTGATCCCCGTTTACAGTGCTGAAAACTATAACTGAATTCTTCATCTTTTGGGAGCGGTTTCAAGTTTCTATTTCTTCTGCAAAAATTTGGCTCGGCGGAGTTTTGAACCTACGCGGTCCCATTGTCACGTTCTCTACACGTTGTACATCTTCGAAACAAAGTGTTGAGGCTTCTATGTCACAGGCCTGCGCCTGAAAGTTAATGTAATATTTTGTAATGTATGTAATTATCCAAAATTATTTAATGTTATATTTTGTAATTATTTTATACTACGTAATATTTTGTCCTAATTATCCTATAATCACCATTGCCTATCGCACATTGCCTTACGACCCCTCTCCCTTGTAACCCCTCACTTTACGATCCTCGATGGGAAAATCCCATCACACGCTTGACCCTGCTCCGGCGTGGGATAGCGTAGTACCAAACTTGTCAAGGAGGACAAAAACACTGACTTGACACATCGGCTAACCCTCGCAAGTCATTGTTTAGGCCTCTTTTTTCCTCCTCTTTTCTCGTTTTTCCTACCTTTTTTTCATAAAACCTCAACGATTCTCAATTTCAGGCAAACTCTTTGGCACATCCCATTCAAAGTGATACAGCAGAGACTTCGTTTATTTTATGTAACATTTTAATTAATATATTTTTCACAATGATAGCCCCATCGGCAATGGATTTCTGGTTTAAGTAACTTGAGTTTAAAACTTCTAAATGCTACGAAGCAACAATGAGCCTAAATACTATCGTTATCCAGAGAATCATCAGAATTTCTTATTAATAAAGGCCTCTCTGACGGTTTTTTTCTCTGCTTGCACAAGAGCCTTTATGTTGCAGCAGAAGTGCCATTGTCACGAAAAAAAAATCCGATGAAAACTCCGAAGCAGGAAATTGCGCACATTTTCGGTGCGCACGTACAAAGTGGATCTTTAGATGCCTCACTGGGAACCCTTACTTCGAGTCTCGATTTTCGATTAGGGATTTTCGAGGGACCTCTGCCCTTTCTTTCGTCCTTGCAGTCAACAATAAGGAAATCTATCGTGATTCCTATTTTTCTTCGCACATTATACCAGCCGCCCAATTTATTCTTATTGTTTGGCCGTTGTTGTTTGTTTACGTCAAACGACTCATCATCGATGTTGATGCTTCGAAACATTTATGGTTGTACAAACAAATGAATAACATAGTTCCCATTTATTCCGCCACAAGTGTTTCTTGGTTGGGCTGATATTTCGTGTAAATCTAAACGTCTGCTGATATTTCGCTTTGAGCTTTGCTCGCTTCTGGATGTTTCCGTTCGCAATTAAGAGATGTTTCTTGGTGGGTTGTGACATCGTGCTTGTGAACAAATAAGGTCTGTTAGCCTAATTGTTAAGAAAAGCTTCAACATTCTGACTTAATCTGTGTTGTTACCCCCAAACATCTGTTTCTTCCTTGTTTTTTTTTTTCGTTGTTGCTCAAATTTCTCGTGGAACTGAACTCGTGGTTAGATAAAAAGATCATTTGGTGGCTGTAAAATCCTAAACGAAAATGTTTCGGATATGTGGTAGGCTGAAAAGAGAAAAAAAAGAATTTCTTTCCGCACTAAACTTTTATAAATTTTCGATGACGTAAGCAGAAATTAGAACCGTCAACTTCCAAAAGATTAGAGGTTAGTTTTTCCCAGTTCAAATGGAAATTACTCGGAAATTACATTTCAGATGGTTTATTATTGTTGTAAAAAATGAAGGCGATGCGGTTGCGGTAAATGAGGAAATTGAAACGATACTGCTTGACATAAGTAATGATAAGAAAAATCGGAAAATTTTCTGCTTCTCCTCCTAATCCCAACCTTTTTATCTTAATCTAAAAATCGTTTGTTTTTATTTCAATAACCATGTGAGAGAGAGAAATGGTGGCGCAGGTGTGATTTGTTATGATTGCCTATTTAGTATTGACGATGTTGTGAAAAACAACGAAATTATTCTTCGTTGCTCAGATTTTCGTTTTTTTTTCTCAGCGTGCATATCGCCAATTCTGTCAATGTCATACGTATCCTCAGGTAATGTATTTTTTGAAGGCATCACTCCACGAATCTGAGGTGGTACGGATTTCAGGTGGAGTATTCGTATACGGGATAGTAAATTATGGAGGGGGGGGAGGGGGGTTATCCGTCCATTTCTTCCTAATTCCCGTAAAAACCGCCCGGAAGATACGGCTTCAGGCGTTCTGGCGCACTATTTTCTCCAAAAAGTTCGACGCCAGCCTTGTGCACGCGCCGCATCTTCCGGGCCGTTTTTTACGGCAATTAGGAAGAAATGGACGGAATCACCCCCCTCTCCCTAGTCTCCCATCCCGTATACGAATACTCCACCTGAAATCTGTACCACCCCAGATTCGTGAGGTGATGCTTTTAAGATAAAGTTAAAAAACTCTGAAGTACTTGCACTTTTTTGTCTTCGAGAAAAATGTTCAAATCGCATTCTGTTTCATGATTTAGAGAGAAATAGGAAAATAAGTAAGAAGAAATAAAGAAAATAAATCAAAAAATAAATAATATGTATGAAATAAATAAGCAATATATATAAATAAGTAAAAAATAAAAAAATAAGTAAGTAAGATTATCGGTGTTTGCGCGCCACATTCTATACCGATAATCGGTACTTCCGTAGCAGAACTATGTACGCTCCGGAAATGTTTCCATTGTCGCAATTCGTTCGCTTCCGGACTGCTCAAAAGACAATTTTTTTCGTTTCATCCATACAAGGTGTCCTATGCGGAATGTTCTAATACATCACTTCCACTATGTATGTGCATCATTTTTGATTTGATTTGTTTACGTTATGTCGTAAACAACGAGGTACGCTACAGTAATGGACCACAGTATTTGTACGAATTCGAATTCACGGTATGGTCCCGCAGAAGTAATTGCATAAACGACACGACATAACCCCCAAATCCCTACGGATTTGCTGCATAGTCTTTGCTTAGTGAACATCTGGCTTTGATATTTTTGAAGCAGATTTGCCAGCTTACTGTAAAATCCTTCCTGTTCGATGTTGTTGGATTATATTTCTCTTTCCTCGTTTTCATATGTTTTGGAACGTTTTTCTTATTTTATTGGGAATAATTATTTCCTGGCGGGTCCAATATTAGTTCACCACTTAGATTTTGGTTTCTTATCAATCAAGCATGTTTCTTTTCTGTGTGAGTACCGCTTTTTTAATTTTCCTTATCGGAGAGAAATTGGAAGAACGATGTTAATTCCGAAGAAAAAGAAGAGAAAAAACACTTATTCAATGGAAAAAATAATAATATTAGTGATCTAACGATTTTTGCCCACTCCTTGCATCCAACAAAATCAGGGTTCTTGATTAGGAATCAACATAAACCAAGTTAGAAGTACTTGTTCAATCTTCATCTGCGACTTTCGCTAAAACCTCGGCATGGTGGCGTTCCGGTATTTGTTTTCTTTAATTGAGCCGGACACGAGGTTGTTACAATCCTTTATTCCTGGCTAAGGTTTTCCGCAATACCGCCTTCTTCAGAGCCTGAAAGGGTGAAATCGAACGTGATTTATCCGTTCGAATCTCCTATTCTTCCAACAAAAAAGCCCTAAGTTTACTGTTTTCTCAGCAAACTTGGAGCTCACTTTGTTTCCCAACTTTTCAGGCTTCGAAGAAGACGAAGATGCAGAAACGTTAGCCATGAATAAACGGTAATAACAACCTCATGTCCGGCTTAAATGAATCACCCCACAAATCTGGAGTGGTGCGAGTTTCAGGAGGGTTATGCCTATACGAGGTCGTAGTCATTGTGGAGAAGAGGGTGACTCCGTCTATTTCTTCCTAATTCCCGTGAAAAAACCGCCTGGAAATTGCGGCCCGTGCAAAAGGCTGGCGCGCTCCAATCGAACTCGTCGTGGAAAGTAGCCCCCCGCATCTTCCGGGCTGTTTTTTACGGCAGTTAGGGAGAAATGGACGGAATCCCATCCGTTTCTGCAATCTACGATCCCCTATAACCTTTGACCATCAGAAATCCATATCACCTCAGCTTTGTGGGGTTTGCGTTTAATTCAACAAAGCAAAAACTCGTTCAGTGTTGTTAGAAACACGGACGAAGACTTCCGCAAGGGTTTGTTTGTAGATTCTATGTATTTATTATTCATTTATTATCCCACTAGACCGTAAGATGGTTTTTTTGTACTCGATCACTGAAGCAGGTGAAATATGTAGCTCATATCAAGAACTGACGTTGTTACTTTTTTTTCACGTCGAGTGAATATGATTTCCGCGTCATTTCTGTTACGTGTCATACCATCTGTTATCAAAAACGAAATCCTTCTTCAGGCCATTTGTATACAGAAATACAAATGAAACTGTTAGAACTACTTTTTTTGGAACTTCCTTCAATCCTTCAAAACTTTGCGAAAACTTAAAGGCAGCATACCACGAATCTGTGGTGGTGCAGATTTCAGCTGGAGTATTCGTATACGGGATGGGAGACTATGGAGATGGGAGTGATTCCGTCCTTTTCTTCCTAATTGCCGTAAAAACGGCCCGGAAGGTACGGTTTCGGGTGATCTGGCGCAAAATTTTCTACAAGGAGTTCGACTGGAGCGCGCCAGCCTTGTGCACACGCCGCATTTCCGGGTCGTTTTTTTTACGACAATTAGGAAGAAGTGGACGGAATCACCCACCTCTCCATAATCTACTATCCCGTATACGAATACTCCACCTGAAATCCGTACCACCTCAGATTCGTGGAGTGATGCCTTTAAGATAGAAAGTAGCAAAATGTAGCAGCTATATGCTTAAAAGCAGCTTTTTTTCAAATAATGTGCAAAATATTATTAAAATAACTCACTCCCCTTCACTTCATTTCACTCGCTGAAATGTGCAGCACATTTTTAACTTAATTACCTTTCTCACAGCATCTGTCTACGTCCATGATACCCCGTAATTTAAAATCATGATCATGATTACAACATAACGTGCAGACTTTGTGGAATTCTTCCATATTTCACTCGCTTATCACGACCTATATACGTAGAATATTTGCCATCTATATGTATTGTTGGAAATATTCTTATTTATTTTCTATCAAGTTTTCTTTTAACCTCCATGAATACCAAGAAAAGAATTCCCCAATTAATCGATAATTTTACTCTAAGAAACAACATAACTACCAAGTTCTACAAAGTGTTCTTTTAACCTCCATGAATACCATGAAAATAATTTTCTAATTAATCGATAATTTTATTCTAAGAAACAATATAACCTCTCTTTAGACCTATATTTTTGCATTTTTATCTAGAATTTCGAACAGAGTTACAAGATCATGCTTTTCATTTCCACTGAAAAGTGCCAACATCGGTATCTTAGCCGTTGCTATGAGAACAATAAAGTCATACGAGCATTTCAAAACTACCTATTGAAGTTAAGAATATTTTGAAGAAATTAAATTTATTGCGTTTCAACCGAGCTATGCATTTTTTTTTCGAAACTTCCATAATGTCCATGAAATGAGAAGTAGACATTTCAAGTACAAAGAAAGAGCCGTGAAGTGTTCCTCAAATCAATACAGTAATACAATGCAAGGTGCATTTTTCTAGTGTGTGTGTGTGTTTTTTTTTTCCAAGAATTGTTGTTACCTAGACGCTTGGAACACTTTGTTCTCTTTTCAGAACGAAACTATGCGCTTCTTGCCATACGCATACATACGATCTCATCGTTTTAAAACTCGGCTGAAGAGTTTTTTTTTGCAGAAAACTGTGTGTGGCAATCAGATCGCAATTGCCCGCAAAGGTACAAAATTCGTCACTTTAATCTTAAGGATTACGCTAATTTGGTAAATGAATTTACAAACATTTCACATTCTTTTTCTTTAGGTGCTATTAATTTTCTAAATGGATCTATTCTCTGCAAAACAGTGGATCATCTCCTTGTGCCGCCCTTCCTGTGATAAGATGGCATTAATTTAGCCATACTATTATCTTTTTAATTCAGTAGAGTACCTGTTCACGGAATTTCGTTGCTTTTTTTCAAGTGAATAAGTAAGGAAAACGTTTGGACTGGACAGCACAGGGCTATAAATCTTCTAAGATACTGGAAACTTATGCATGAAGCATGACAGATGATCGTTCCGGAAATGTACATACTGTACTATACTGGACATTTTTTAAAAATATTCTTAATTATGAGCCGTTGGAATTATTATAATAATTATTATAATTGGAAGTATCTTAATAATTATAATTAATAATGACTTTTACAATTATAATTATTATAATAATATTAATCATAGTTATTAGCGTCTCTTTCATCACTGCTGAACATTGAGGATCCTGTACGTTTTTTACGGGAATTTTACCGAAAATTTGTCTACATAGTTTTTCACGTACTTGTTCATCTGTTTAGTTTTCTTTTCTTTATAAGTCTCGGTAATTTTTAAGTAGTCAATTCAAAATTACGATTACCATTCTATTACCTGTGATTTTTTCTGTTAGTTTTGAAAAAAAGACGCTACGTCTAAGCTATTTCATCCGTATTTTATGCTTCCATTTTTCATTTATAATTTTCCTAGAAAAGGGAATGCTGGCTGAACGACAGGGGGAAGGGGTTGTGCTTGCTTGGGGCTTTTTGGTGAAGTATTCACGTATTTACTGTGTTTTATCTATCTTTTTCTCCTTTACTCTCGTTTCTGGAAACTAACATCAAGGATTTGGTCGAGATATTTCGTGCTGCTCATTTCGACGCTTACTACTCGCTTAAAGTCATCAACCCACGAATCTGAGGTGGTACGGATTTCAGGTGGACTATTCTTATACGGGATCGTAGATTATGGAGAGGGGGGTGGTTCCGTCCATTTCTTGCTAATTGGCGTAAAAAACGGCCCGGAAGATGCGGCGTGTGCACACGGCTGGCGCGCTCCAATCGAACTATAGAAAGTAACGCGCAGGAACGATCGAAGCCGTATCGTCCGGGCCGTTTTTTTACGACAATTAGGAAGAAAGAAGGAATCACTCTCCTCCCCATAATCTACTGCGTCGTATACGAATAGTCCACCTGAAATCCGTATCGCCTCAGATTCGTGGGGTGATGCCTTTAAGAGGTACATATAGCCGAGCATTTCAGCGAGTATGTACTTACCCTCACATAGCATTGCAGCAATTCAGCCGGGAATTTTTCATTCGAAAAGAAACATGTCCAGGAACATAGAATCGACACAGAATCGAATTAACAACAATAGAGGCTTAACTACGCAACACGAGAAAAAAAAACACGTCAATGGTGCCAAAATCCCTCACAAATTGTCCGCTGATTCAGTCGGAGTCCATTTTAATGCATTCTTCACTCATTTTTTCTTTTCTCCATATCCTTATATGGTTACTAATAATTTAAAAAATTCAAAATCAACTCTAGCATTTGTTTTTGAAGTTCGAAATTTTTTTCTCGCATTATTTCTTTGGGGTAAAAAAAAATGTTTATGCAGTGAACTGAAGTAAGAAATAGGTGCGTTGCTGATCCAGGTGGAAAATTTTTGATATCTTTCACTCATAACACTACAACAAAGCGAATCGTTTGTATTTTAGCAACCTTTTCTATCTCAAAATTCGAAAAACGATATCAGTTTGAAAACAAAGAATAGGAAGAAAAAAAAGATATTTATTTCGGTGGAAAATAGTAATATTTCTTTTCTTTTCGTTCTTTTCTTTTGTATACCTCACGAGGTCAGTGTTCTATAGCAATAAAATGATTATTCGCCGCAAAACTATTTATTGTCTTAATCCAAGAGCACAAAAAAAAACAGAAAATCACCTTCGATTTTGATGTTTGGCGTCACAAACGTTTTTCTCCACTTTCAGCTGGTAATCAAGCAAACAGTGCCCCGATGCATGTTTTCTGACAGTTTTTCAACGAAGATAATTTCCTGGAAGCTCCTTTTGATTGAATTGGAAAATCTTCCATCCAAGCTTAACTGCTGAACTTTATTCATTTTCTGCAGCGCTTTCATTTAGCTTGAGCTTACAAAAAAGCGCGCGTTTCCGCGCTTCATACTCTCACTACAGTCGCTAGGTCCGTCTGATCCAGAAAGTCGTAGTAAGCATTTTCAAGAATTTTTAAATACTTTTTCCTAATTTCCATATATATAAAAATTAAAATAAGATGATATTTTGTTCTTTCTTCTCTGCAATCTACATTCCTTATTTTTTCCCTATATTTTGTTGAATATTTTTTTAGCATCGGGGCAAGCGTTGCGTGTTCGGCAAGAGACCCAATGTGAGCGTACGGTCGATGATTTGAGACCGCTCTAGTGCCAACCAAACCTTTCATCTCTCCCTCGAAAAACACAAAAACTGAATAAATACATCGGCCTAGCTAACTATACCAGTAAGAAACCACATTACTTCGGTTATCGTTGGAATTTCCTGGTGGCTTGCTTCTTTCTACTTTGACAACCACAAATATCCCTCACTTCTTGTACCCAACCTCGTATTTTTTCGCAACTTAATTAGTAGGTTATAGATGATATTGTTAAATTAAACGTTATGGGCGGGTGTAGCGCCGTCGGTAAGAGGGCCGCACGGTCGATGGTTCGGCACCGCCCCAGTGCCAACCAAGCCTTTCACTTGTCTGGGGAGGTAAAAACACTTAATTGACCATCGGCCGGCCACCGCAAGTCATTGTATAGGCCAACACGCGTTCCAGAACTTCAACGATTATGAATTCCAGTAAAAAGCGTTAGCGCATCCCAAGCCCGGTTGATACGTCAAAGACTTTAACCCTCATTTTTTTTCTGTTAGCACTATTTATATTTCAAATGCTTTACTCCCTTATTTTAATCTGAAGACATGTATTTGACCTATTTCTTTTTTTTAAGCTGTAAAGGTTCAAAAATTTCTCGCACTTACCTGATTTAATCACTATTTCCTTTCAAAAAATGGATTTCTAGTCTTGCTCCTTCTTCCTGGCTTGTTTGAATCGTTTCTCTCTGCGTACCCCACTTTTACGCACGTCAGCGTTTGGAAACAATTTGAAATTTTGTTTGCTTCCATTGCTTTGAGTTATTTTACTTAGTTTTTTTTTTGATGCTTCAAATCTAGCTCTTTTTTTTTGAAATATAATTAATTCACCCATTACGAAGTAATTGAAAAACGTGAGTCTATAAAAGTACGTAGCTAGACTAGGATAACTAGAGTACTCCAAAACTCTAGAAAGAATTTTTTTCACTTTTGAACTCAATGACTTTTCTTATTCTTATCTCTTGTTTAATAATTCACTTCCATAATTCTACGACTTGTTTCCAAAAAATTTTGTGATTAATTTTTGAGTTGTATCGCTAACCACAGTGAGTTTAATGAGAAATCAAAGAAATCTTGATCTCCGGTTTATATAAACTTGAATTCTAATTTTCACTCCTTTTACAGTAGATCCTTTATTTATGCTATAGACTCACCTTCTTAAATTGTCCTTCTTAAATTTGGTATTGAATAAACTACAACAGGTTACTGTAGAAGTAGGAGCAATTGCAATTATTGCGAGTCCTTCCTTCCATTGAAAATACACTTTATATTAAGTTTATAAGTTGTTAAGTTTATTCAAAAGTTTATAAGTTATAAGTTAAGTTCATTTGTTAGTTGTTTCAGTAACCACAGAGCGTTTAGTGAGAAATCAAAGAAATCCTGATCTCCAGTTTATATAGACTTAAACTCTAATTTTAACGTCTTTTACAGTAGATATTTTATTTATTTTATAGACTCACATTTTCTCCATAGAATTTCTCTACTCCTTTAGTTTTACGCGAATTCAGAAATGGAGTCTTTGATCCCAATTATTCCTTGATGTTTTTTCTTTATCCCTACATGTGACGTGTAGGTTCTGCTAGATTCACATTTTCGAGTAAAGTGCTTCCTAAATTTGCTATAGAATAAACTACAACAGGTTACTGTAGAAGTACATTTACTATTATTGCAAGTCCTCCTTTCCATTGAATATACACTTTATAATTGATTATTCTACTCTTCAGAACGGTGGAAACACAAATTGCTATATCTTAGTTGTTCTCCTCAGTTAAATTGAGTATTTAGATTTTTTATGCTAATGAATGAAATAGAATTGCGCGGAAGTAAAAGGAATTCGCCGGACCATTTCATTTTTTAAAGAGTTTTCCGCGAAAATTCGCAACTAAATTATGCCCAATTTCCCTAACTATTACGGATTTGCGTCAAATTATAAAAAAATGCACAGCTGGAAATCCGGGACATTACTATGTGAACGAGACGAATTTTGCAAGTAGCTCAGTTTTGCTGAACTGCTATTACAAGAAATGAAAATTACCATATTACAGCATTTCAAAAAATTACCACTGATCTAGGATCTTCGTGAAAATCGCGAGAGTCAAAGTGAAAACATTTCTTATAAATTTTTTCCTTAACACTTTTTTTGGAGAAAAACAGGCATGGTTTTTTTCTTGAATAGCGACTATTTATTCGCGTGGGTAGCCACTTTGATGTGCTTCATAGGGAAGCATAGCCCTCACAGGTAATAAAATATGTTATTATTTTTATATTGTAATTATATATTATAGGACCATAAAAATAACAAGAATAAATAAAGAGAGAGAATAAATTAAGATAAGAAAGAGAATAAGAGAAAGAATAAATTTATGGAAACGTGCTCTCCAAAAGTGAATGTGGTCCTTTTTTGCAGCAAATTTTCTCCACATAAGTAATGTCTGTTTTATTCTAAAAAAAGGATGTTGGTTGCGTTATTTTAAGATAAGGAAGGAAATGTTAAAGGATTATGACATCCAATGTATGACGCGCTCTCGTTAACAAGTATCACACGAATGTGTTGACGAGAAAACTGTGACCAAAATCCCAACCGAACTTTGATTACCGTAATTTTCCATTTTCAGGATGACAGAGTTGTTTGATTAAATGAGTAGAGAAGTACAAGATTTCAGCGAGAATAAAGGTAGCGAAAGTTAATGAAAAAAAAAGAAATGAAATGAAACGAGAACACGGAATTGATATGAATGACTTTCATTCCACTACATCAATGACTATGAGTTATAGTATTTATATTTGTTTAATTATTGTAGTTATATTAATTTAATTAATTAGACTGGATTAGAATTGACTAGATTAATTTATATGTACCGTACACAAAAAAAATTGAAAAAAATGAAAAAAATTGAAAATTACACGTGGTTAAAGCAAAATGATTTCTATCCCTAAGGCTTTAAAGCCATTTCTTTTCTATCATCTGAACATTCACATTAAATTCTTCACAAAACAACAGTTTCACACAAAGTAAATGACTTGGAAAACAGTCAAAATTCTAACTCTTATTTTTCAAAGTTTCGTTAGATGATATCTTAGCAGACGAGAGTTACGATAGGCTAGGATAGGATTGTCATGAACACAAGTTAGGCACATATTCCTTGAACAACTCTACATATATCATTACACCTTGGATTTATGATCGTCCTCTTTTGGTAATTCCTTGACTGACATAGTCGCCTCCTGATCCTACTTTAAAGGCATCACCCCACGAATCCGGGGTGGTGCGAGTTTCAGGTGGGTTATGCCTGTACGAGGTCGTATGGTATTATGGGTAGGAGGGTGATTCCGCTTCAGTCGTATAATAATTTCGTAATTTGAAATTTTAAATGCGTATGTTCTCTCTTTCGCCACAAGGTTCTATTGAAAGGAAAACGAGAGGGCGTGAGTTCAGCGTCGAGATTTATTTGTGTAGTGGTTAAGCAGTAAAAGAGATTAGCAGGAGTTATTGGATCCCACAAAGTTGACAAAGGGCGAAACGAGTACAAGTCCAAAGAAAGGAAAAAAATGGAACTAGCACTTTGGAGTAGATGAAATGGCGACCGAGTAGAAGACGTAGCTCCCGTGCACTACAAAAGTTTATTGAGAAAAAGGAAAAGAAAGCTTGCGCTTGCTTCAAATTACAAATTTGTGCCTTTGCAAAAGGCAGTAGATCTGGCGTATTTTCGCGCCTACCCACCGCTCCCATATTTTTCTTAAAGGCATCACCTCACGAATCTGAGGTGGTACGGATTTCAGGTGAACTATTCGTATACAGGATCGTAGATTATGAACAGAAGGGTGATCCCGTCCATTTCTTCCCGATTGCCGTAAAAAAACGGTCCGGAAAATACGGCTTCAAGCGTTCCGGTGCGCTGTTTTCTACAACGAGTCCGATTGGAGCGCGCCAGCCTTGTGCACGCGCCGCATCTTTCGGGCCGTTTTTTTACGGCAATTAGGAAGAAATGGACGGAATCACCCCCTCTCCATAATCTACTATCCTGTATAAGAATACTCCACCTGGAACTCCGTACCACCTCAGATTCGTGCGGTGATGCCTTTAATGAAGAATTGAAGAATAGTCTCTGTACTACTCTCAGTATCAATTTTGTTATTTTTATTTATTATTGTTTATTTTATTATTATTATTGTTTTATTATTATTATTAGTTTATTTTATCATTTTTATTGTTCTCTGTCGAATGAAATTCTGCTTCTGTACTGAGGCACAAGAAGTACTTGCTAACAGGAACATTTTTTTGCGCTCCCTGTTCTTTCGGTCAAATTTTTGTCCTTGTCTTAACTTCTCAATGTTAGTCAACTGAGGAGCCTTAAGAGATGCTAATCTAAGGTGGATAGATTAGGTGGAGGCGAAACGATCTACCTTCCCATTTCTGGATTCTATTCTTTTTCTTAGTGACGTTTTACATCACAGAATCTAATGTATATCTGCATACGTAGCTCAGATCTTTAAAGAATAGAATGAAGTGACATACAGTGGAGGAGAAACTAGACCAGCACCTAGTTTTCCAGTCTCAAAATCCACTAGATAATGAGTTTTGTAATAACTTTATATATTTATATTTTGTAATAACTAGATAATTTGTATATTATATTTTATATTTTATATTATTGTTATTTTTCATTCTATATTTTGCAATAGCCAGATAATTCAATAATAATTTTTTTTAGTAATTATGGCGAATAGAACTAGAACTGGGTTAGAATAGAAGTGCTATCCGAGATAGGGCGCGAATTCCGCGAATAATCGAACATTTCGATTGCTGTCGCAAAATAGTGCGTCCATAACTATGAATAAGTGTTCTCATTTCCTGCTAAGCAGATCAGAACTGAGCAGGAAGACGAACATTCAAGTTTACCTCCGTTTCCATCCACTAATAAATCATCGGCCGCGTATTGCGTGCCGTGTATCATTCAACTCACACGTATGTACGTACCTCCCACTGCTTAAAGCCACATCCTCATCATCGTAACATCCAGTCGGTGCGTTGTTCCACATTTAAGAAACTTCCCATTCTCATCAGCTTTTCCCAATCCGTTGATTTTGTTCTTTTTTTCCTATCTATCACTCATTCTGATTTTCATGATTTTCCCGTGTCCGAAAAAATTTTACAAGCAGAAGAAAAAAACACAAAAAAAACAACAAATTACAAGCACGAAATGGCTCAAAAGGATCCATTCTCATAATGATTTTATAGGATTTAATCGGGTATTATCGTACCTTGATCGTTCCCGAAATCGGAATGATTATGTGACCGAATGCTTAAGAGGTTTATCTCGTCCATTACCGCTAATTACTAACCTTATGACTCTGTGATAAAAGCGATTTAAGTACCGCGAGTTTTAGTGACTTTTATGTTCAAGCTGTCAACATCCATTTTAAGTGATTAGCACCAAGTCCTACCTGTAAACAACAGCCTGCAGGTGTTATTCTGGAAACACAAGGAAATCTTTTCCACATGGATTATTTTCTTTTTCAATATTACTTGCTTAAGTAGGGAATTATTGACTTAGCAACAGTGGTGTTAGAGTTAGAGTAAAGCCATTTATCCTTGGTGATAGCAGGATCTCTCCGTATAAAATCGTTCCCTCGTTTCCTCTGAACCAAGATCCTGGCACTACTCGATCCTCTATAGAACTTCACGTTCTGTTCGCTTGTTGCTCCTCGTACGCATTTTTCCTTTTCCTGTTTTTAATTGTTTCTTTTTTCCTGAACAGAAAAACCATGAACATGCAGTGCTTCGTCGCCTTTTGCATTGTCTGCTTCGCGATGGTCACGGCGGGATTCGACGAAAACTCTGTAGATGACTTTTTTCACTTAACCTACACTTAATATGTACAAGCGTTGATGGTTTCTGTTTCAGAATGAAATCTATGAGCCTCAAGTAGCTGGCGAGGATAATAGCCTCTTCAGGAGCCTCAGGTGGGCTTCTATCATCCCAAATAATGTTACTTTTGATCAAGCAAGAATGAATGGAAATACCAGACTCATATATAATAAAAAGAAGATCATACACGTTCAAAAATCATCTTAGACGTAAACAAAGAGAAAATCAAGTACGTTCAAAAAATCCGAGGAGAAAAAGGGGAGGGATTTATCGATATCCACGTAAAGAAATATACAGTATTTGTGTCATGAACGCAAACCATGCTATACGATATTATGCAGACAAAGAAGAACGCTTGGAATGTTCCATAAAATTTTCATAAATTTTCCACATAAAACTTGAAATTTCTATCCCGAATAAACTGACTTTAAGATACAGGGCTA
The DNA here is from genome assembly GCF_031761385.1 of Necator americanus. Lineage (NCBI taxonomy): Eukaryota > Metazoa > Nematoda > Chromadorea > Rhabditida > Ancylostomatidae > Necator > Necator americanus. The sequence goes on from NC_087372.1 coordinate 32,906,507, forward strand.
ACTATTAAACACGTAAATGCAGAAAAATCCGAATTTTTACGTAAAAATTATGACCCTATTATCAGCTATCGAAAAAAAACTGTCACATGGGACCATACGACCCACTGGTGGGTCCTACCCAAAAAAAAATAAAACGTGCGCTTGTTCCTCTCGCGGTAAATTTAAAGGCATCACCCCACGACTCTGATGTGGTACAGATTTCAGGTGGAGAATTCGTATACGAGATGGTAGATTATGGAGAGGTGGTGATTCCGTCCATTTCTTCCTAATTGCCGTAAAAAACGGCCCGGAAGATGCGGCGCGTGCACAAGGCTGGTGCGCTCCAGTCGAACTCCTTGTAGAAAATAGTGCGCCAGAACGCCCGAAGCTGTACCACCCCCCTCTCCATAATCTACGATCCCGTATACGAATACTCCACCTGAAATCCGTACCACCTCAGATTCGTTGGGTGATGCCTTTAAAAACCTGCTTTGTCATAAATGTGTTAATACTGAATATTGTTACTTGATGATTTTTCGGATCATAACCGCTATTCCGCCGATAAAATGCTTGCGTAAGTTACCAGTTAGTTATTTTCCTTAGCAGTTCGCGGTAGACCATACAGCAAGTAGGAAGGACCACAAAATACTTAGATGGTTTAGGAGATGAATAGGGTTTGTGGAATTTTGCGGCAATCGAGAAGTGTTGAATGTGACACACATGGATACAGTATTTTCGTAACTATATTGCATAAATCAAATTGCATAAATTAATTTAATTTAAATTAAATTAAACTGTGATCAGAGTAAATAAAGCGGCATGAAACGAGTTACTTACATATAAGCAGTCAACGATCTAACGACTAACGATCGTACTGTACTGGATCAGATATTACTGTCTGGAAAAATTTCCCTCTTTTTACCAGATATCGGGGAAAATTCTCCTTTGTTTATTTTGATATGTAATAATTCACTTTTTGAAACGCTCAAAATTTTGAAAGTCGTGAATTAATAATTTCCGCCATTTTGCTATTGTTGTTCAGGTCAAATGGTAAACCGACGTTTATCCGATTTGGAAAACGAGCTCAGCCGAGTTTCATTCGATTCGGCCGAGCACAACCGTCGTTCATCAGATTCGGAAGGGAAGCAACAGCGTGACACCATCGTATCCGTTAACCGTACCCTCGTAATCAAACCTATAATATAATCGCTATGCATCTCATTTGCCTCCTGTCTTGATGATCTCATTGGGTGATTAATACACGTCTATACTGTTTGCCATGAAATTGATATATTTAGTGAAAATTCGAATAGAATTGTTTATTAGCTCGAAAAATCTGAAAAACACTTTGTTGAGTTTTCTTTTTTTTGTACGATGGTGGCGTGGAAATGAAGCAGAACGCACACACAGCTATCTTTTATTAAGGTGCTCTTCGGTTGAGTTTATAGAGAAAATAATCAAAAGCTCTCATTTCATACGGAGAAAGGTGATGGAAGCCAATCACTTGAGGGCTGAAGTTTTTTGCACCCTGAAAACGATCGTCTCATCCATCAAATGGCTAAATTTGCGTGTAGGTCGAGAAAGTTTATGGTTATGTGACCGTTGATGCCAGCCCATATCATAAATCAACATCTGCTGAACTTCATACCTTCAACGGAGGGTAATAGGCATATTTTCTAGCAAATGGATCCCTATACATCCTGAGTTGTTCAGTTGGATGAAAGTGGTGGAATCTGAAATAACTGCCGTTAGATCTTTACGGAAGAGGCGAGGTGAACATAATGACAAACATGAACGATGAACATGAAAAATCAGAATTCTCTGGATCGATTGATTTAATAACAAGAAAATCAATACGATATTTTTTATTGAGAGTTCTACACGATGTACTTTTGGAAACTCAGCGAAACGCGCTGATCTCATCAGAAAAATCACATCCTAGATTGTCATTCCCACAGTCCCAGTTTCCCTATCGTTAAATTTGTTGAGTTACATTTTTTTCTTCCAAGATATTATTTTTAAGAACTAAAAAAGAAGTGTAGAAATATGTCAGGAGCACTCAAAGGCAGCGTATCAAAAAAGGAGAAAAAATCTAGAAAAGGGAAAAAATTTACTCGGTTAGAGTTTTTGTAGGAAAATTCGGAGTTTGAAGTTTAGACTACAAGTATGAGCGTGGCTCCGCACGATTCCCCCTAATCGTCCTGAGAAACAGCGTGGAAATCTTCTTAGTTCCTATACATTAGAACGCGTCCCTATCACCAGCCTATTCATTGGTTTTACTTGAACAGGCTGCTGAGGAAACCTAATTGATTTTTGACCGCTCTCTTGTGGACGCGTCGCGTGCACGTGCATGATGGCGCGTTCTGACGTACCTTGTAAGAGTCATGGCCTTTTCCCAAGCCGTATTTTTTTTATCACGATTAGGGGGAACCGATCGGAGTCATATTCATATTCTAGAACCCGAACTCTATATTGTTCCACATTGACCCTAATATCGTCAGTTTCGTCGTACACTACATTTAACATACAACACAATGCTTGTTTTGATTTTCGGCGATATACGAAGACAAGAACGTTTATGGTTGCTAAGCGAATAAGTATATATGTTCTCGGAAAGGTATAATATGCGAGTTAGTAAGAAACCGCAAAAAAAGTCTAAGAAACTATGAAACTGCTGCTCTATTCACCTGTCTGATCCATTTTCATCTCTAGTGTCTTCAGGATATATCCCAGCAGCAGCCAAACATCTTCCCATCTGAAAATGTAAAAATTGATTTCGAAAAAAAAAAAACCAAAACGGGAACGGTAACGGGACAGAGGAAACATCGAAAACACTAAATAAAGGCATCACCCCACGAATCAGGGTTGGTGCGGGTTTCAGGTGGGTCATGCCTATAAGGGGTCGTAAATTATGGGAGGGGAGGAAGATTCCGTCCACTTCTTCCTAATTGCCGTAAAAAGCGGCCTGGAAGATGCGGCTTCGTGCGTTCCGGCGCGCTATTTTCTACGAGTTCGATTGTAGCGCGCCAGCCTTTTGCACGCTCAGCATCTTCCGGGCCGTTTTTTACGGCAATTAGGAAGAAATGGACGGATTCACCTTCTTCCCCATAATCTATGACCCCGTATAGGCATAACCTACCTGAAACCCGCACCACCCCAGATTCGTGGAACGATGCCTTTAGATTTCCTTTCTTTGGCTAACCTCCTGATCTTCTTCCGCACGATGCAGTTCTGGACATAGTTTTCGGTTTTCCATAACGCGATTAAAAATCTCAACCGTTGGTCGTGAAAGCACGTAGACCCCGCCATCCGCATATCCGTGAGGCTAAAAAAATCCATCATTTACTAATTAGGTAGAGAAAAAACTGCCTGGATACGAGAAGTTGGATGATATTTTTGGTTGTCAAAGTGGAAAATGGCAAACCACAAAGAAATTCCATCGATAACCGAAGTAATGTGGTTCTTTGCTGGAGTAATTCGCTAGGAAATGTCGTAGGTTCTCAACGATTACGTAGGCGTCGTCGTCTGCTCTCAGATACCAATCGTACTCTTCATCGATCTCATCGATCACGTGACTGAAATATTTACTGATATTTACTCCTTTTTTCCAACAGAAACATATAAAATTAGCATAATTAACATATAAAATTCTTTACGTGAATATCTTTCGAATCTTCTCCCATGAATGATCTCTAGTGTTCAATTCTTTCCAATAAATGTGTGGAATTTCGGCAGACATAGGCGAATCCGTAAAAAACATGAAATCATCGCATCGTTTTGCCCAGGTCTCTAGGACTGTTTGAGCCTGAAAACAGTAATAAAACCACAATACAAGAAGCTCGATAAATAATATAATATAATATAATAATATAATAGACATGGTATTACTAAAAAACGAACTCGAGTTGCATGACTGGGAGTGGCTGTGTGAATCAGACAAAATATACTAGAAGAATAAGTTTTAGTGATTAGAAGAAGGATGAGAATATATCTGACCCACATAGGTGCGCATAAGTTCAACCGTTTTCACATTCTACCGGGTTTCGCTCTATCTAGTGGAAATATCTTGAGATCCTGGCGCAACATCGAACCGTTGAATCACCTGTGCGATAAGAACGAAACTCTGCGTATGGTAGTTGAAAAATTTAATTTTTTATTTGTTTTATAGTGATTCCTTTTCTGTCGAGGTCTCAGAAATGTTTGAATTTGGAATTGTGAAGCGTCATTCTTAAGGTAATATTTCCGGTGTTTTCTTCCATTTCAAAGCAACATAAAAAATGAGTTTTTTTTCTGAAGACTGAAATAGGCACAATAACGCCTAATATAAGGATAAAGGATAAAGTCACTGGCGTATCAATCCACTTGGGATGCGCCAACGCGTTTTACTGGAATTCGTATTCGTTGGGGTTTTGGAACTCGTGTTGGACAAGCTTGGGGGCAAAAAAAGTCTCCTTCCCCCCACAAATAGAAAAAAAAAAAAAGGACCCGGGGGGGAAAAAAATTGGTGGGACTAGGGGGGAGTCTACTTCTACCCCCCCCATATTATTATTATTATTAATTATTATTATATTTTTTTTATAATTATTTTATTTTTTTTTAAAAAAAATAAAAAAATTTTTAAAAAAAAAAAATTTAAAAAAAAATTTTTTTTTTTTTAAAATTTTTCGCTACTAATCAACTTTACAATACGATGAAACATAAAATTCAGAACATAGCAGACATCTTTGGTAGAAAAAAATTATAGACGTTTTTTTCTCCCTAATCGAGGTATGCTTTATGAAATCTAATCCTACATATGTTCATGAAATCTCAAAGAAAAAGTGTATTTTACACCATCAAAAATTCGATTTGACCAAAAAATGGAAATCCATCCTGTAAATTAATAAGTGCATTAGATTAATTAAATTTATAATTTTTGCTTCGTAAATTGCTGAACACTGTAGTGTGATCAAATTATTCTTTGTTCAACAGAAATCCATATTTATTCGATTGTTGAAGAAAGGTTTGTTTTTATTTGAAAATCTCTTCATCTCCTAAATTTTGTTCAATGTTTGTTTTTGTTTTCCTCAATTCACATCTTCCGAGCTCCTTCAAGTCTTTAAAGACTTTTTAAATTATTTTCACAAAGCAGTGAGGCGAGTGCTGAAAGCAAAATCCTTGCATAAACTGAGCGGACTGACCATATACATATAGTGGACTGATATATCCTCTTATCCATTTACTGGATACGTTTAACTTTTACTGACCACAGATCAACTGTTGGAACAGAGTGGAGTTTCACAGTTCTAAAGATAACAATACATAGGTTTTAACAAAGTAGGTTTTGGTAATATGAACGGAAAATACATCCCAATCCATAGAATTCAAAAGCTGTCATTTAAATTCAGTGTACAACGCTTAGATGGATTTGGAGGATGTCATCACGACAGCAGTAGACTCCATCAAATTCTTACATGTTGCACAGAACTTGATTCTCCCTGGAAGAAATAATAGAACTTTAATACCGTGTCTAACAGATGAAACTACACCTTCATCGTTTCAGCGTATGCGGATCTGTGAGGATTTGGTTGATTATGTATTCAGTTGTGAAATGTCCACAAAAAGCTTGAGGACGAAAACAAAATAGAGATAAAATTCGCCATAAATATTAATTGCATGCATTTAATGAGGATATTCCTGCTTTTAGGTTAACAATAAGCTTTTGTCAGTGAACTTATGAGTGAAAATATTATATCTTTTCCCCTTTTGAAGATAAAATGAATGAATGATGATGATAATGTTCTCTTTTTCTTGAGAAATAAAATCAGTGATATCACAAAGCATATCCTAGGAAAACACGGCCTTTTGATCCTGCATAAAATCCAAATTTCGGATTGTATGTACTAAAGAAGGTAGGTATTTGTCGTTCTGTTAGTGTCTTCTAAAAGTGCAATAATAATAACAGTGAATAAAAATAAAATGATTAATAATAGTAAATAAATAACAATGAATAGAAGAATGATAAATGAGGCTAATATAGTTTTAAATGGCCATTGTTTTCATGGCCAAGATCGAAAAGCCTATAATAGACCGTAGCTGTATTATCGTTACATAGATGATTGCTGCGTCGTCTGCTCAACACAAGCAGAACTAGACACGTGCTTCAATCAGCAGTATCCGCGCATTAAGTTCACGAGGGAGAGACCGATAGACAACTGGTTGGCTTTCTTGAATGTGCATATTTACTTGCGGAATGGGATATGTAAGACTAAGTGGTACCGGAAAGCCTGTAGCAAAAACATCTTAATTCTTTACCTTTCAGCGCATCCCAGCAGAATGAAAAAATCTATTATAGGTAACATGTACAGAACGGCGGCAAGAGTCTCATCGAGTAGCCAGGAAAAACATGGTCTAAGAATCTGGCCCATAAAGTAGCAATATCCAATGGGTATCCAGCTGGAGATGGTACTACCCGACAAGCACGACATCCCTCTCGAAGATCCAACGTAGTGGATAGCCCAGAAAAGATCCCTTTCTGTTTACCTTACATATCTGATGATATGAGCAGAGCGGTACAAGGTTGTCTACGGAAAGCGAGTCTAGAGAATGACGTGAGGGTTGTGGAAATACCTCCAGCAAACCTCAAGAATCAGCTGGTACGTAATCGTGCGTATGACTCTGCACAACTCCCAGCTGCGTGGTTTCCCCGTACGGCATAGAGGATGATTGCATGATATCAGGAGTAGTGTATCGTATCAAGTGCAGGTTGTGCGGTGACGAGTATATAGGGAAAACGGGACGCCCACTGTGTGTAATGGTCAAGGAGCATCTAGATGGACTCGAAAAATCTAAAATCTTCACTCCACTTGGAGCATACCGTAGAATATGTCATCCAACTCCGAAGTGGAGGTAGAAGTTCGTATATTATCCTACGAGTCCGAGATCACAGCACGCAGAACACTAGAGGCGTTTTGGATAACCGCCAAAAGTCCAAAAATGAACAAGAAGGATGAGTGCATTGCTATCAGACGAGTTATCCCTATATCAAGACCTATGCGGGTTTTGATCTACGGGCGGGCCAAGAGGTCCCTATATAAAAACCCTTGTGACTCGTAGTTGTGGTACGCGGTGTTCTGTTGCGTCACCAAGTCTAGCTAATGAGGTAAGTACTAGCCAATGTGTTGCTGTTTGAGTTTGCCTACTTTGGATGCTTTCGGTAGGGTGATGAGGCGCTTGAGGGGATAAATCACTAATGGCTTTGAACTTTCTAGGCTCTGACGAAGGCGATAACGCCGAAACGTTAGCCATTGTTCAATAAAGGCGATCAATACCAATCTTGGCTACAGCTCAAGGAAATCAATTAAAAACTTCGTTTCAACATGCCGAGATTCAAAGACAGTCGAACATGTGCAATAATAATATAATAGATAATAACGAATACTCTTGTTCTGTGTTTGTGTGTTCTTAACGCCTAGGCACATCCAAACATCCGGAATCTTTTGGTGCGGACATTCGCCTTCGTATCGTTGATAGCGCAGCGAGGCGCAGGGAT